>NC_044004.1:34761432-35067481 GCF_900496995.4 Aquila chrysaetos chrysaetos | reverse complement strand
AGGACGTACAGTTTCCTATTGACAAAATGTACGCATACACTGACAATAAAATTAAGTAAGTGAACTTCTTAGCATATTTGTCCCCAGGAGAAAATCTTATTTCTTTTTGCAGAAGTTATATGATATGAGAGTAGTCTGAGCAATAAAATGGCAAAAGTCCCAGTGGACAGATGATATTTTCTACGAGAAACTGCCACTGTAAATCATACCAGTTGCAGATTACTGTGTGTTTGTGTTTATTCTCCATGAGCCATATACATCCTGGAAATGGCTTGTATTTTGAATGTAAATTGTCAAGTGTGTGAATTTCAGCTCATGCAAATATGAAAACCTATTTCATAACCATTATTCAAATGCTTTTTAACATAGTAGTTTTCATTGCTTGCTAAGTGCTTTCCCACACTTCTTCCTAAGTAGGAAAACAATATGAATGGTGCCCATCTGTTCTTGTATGATTTTTATTTCAAGGCTATTTTAATTGGTTTACTGGCTCTGACAAAATGAATAGAGTGCATTTACAGACATCTGAAAATTCCCTGTACGCTATGTATTCTGGAGTCTGCAATCCATTTTGCAAAAATCAGTGTTTGTGGGAAAGCAGATGGAAACAGGGCAGTACCTCTAGTCTCTGCAGCAGTTCAGCAGGTGCCACACAATAGCACATTTGTGAGAACAGTCATGTCCTTCTTCAGGGAGGAAGGATTCTACAATAAATACCAATGATATTTGACCCAGTAGATAAGAGGCTATTGGACCTTAGATAACAAAATAATTCATTCACAAAATAAACACTGCAACTATGTTCCAGGACAGAGAACTTCAAAGATTGGTATGCCTGAAATTTTTCCTCTGTTCAGTAAATTCATCTCAAAAACTGGTCTGGTTTCTCTCTGATACTGAAATAGAAATAAACAAAATAAAAAAAGTGGCCACTATGCTGTTGTTTATAGCAGTAAGTACTATGCTGTGAACACTAAAATACAGTGTTCAGTTTGTCCAGTGACAGGGTTTTATGTTGCCTCTGACTTTTCCTGTGAGGAAGAAATGATGAAATCGTATTCCATCTGGTTAAGCAGTTATTCTGTATCTTCTTTCCCTTCATTGTCAGATGTTCCAGGCCTAAGGCACTTTATCAGTATCGAAAACAAAGTATAAAAGAATGGCTGCATTAATCTTAGCAACTGAAATATTAGTTTCTATTAGAGTATGCTGACTCTGTGCTACAAGACTACTCTAATTTTCTACCTGTCTTCCTGTACTCTGAAGCACCAGACACATTGCTATGGAATATCAACCTTCAAAAGAGCTGAGCATTAACCTGGAAAAGATTTTAGATATCTGATTTGTCAACCAACAAACAATACCAGAAATAAGAGTTTAATCTTTAAAAAAATAATAATTAAAAAAACCCCAAACCATATATGATCTACAAAGAAGCTGACTTAAGCTTTGCAAAACTTACTATTACGTTAACTATTTTGGAAATCAATTCATAAAATCATATAACGTTCTGAGTTGGAAGGGACCCATGAGGAACACTGAGTCTAACTCCTGATTCCACACAGGGCAACCTAAAAGTTAAACCATATGTCTAAGAGCATTATTTAAACACTTCTTGACCACTGACAGCCTTGGGGCCACGACCAGTTCTCTGGAAAACTTGTTCCAGTGCTTGACGACCCTCTCAGCGAAGAACTTTTTCCTAATATCCAGTTCAAAATGCAGGTGGCCAAGCGTCTTGAAGATTTGACTTTTAAGTGATTTTAGTACATGCTAACTGTACCTTTCGCTTGGTGGATACAATGCTTGTTGCCATAAGTGGTTCTTGATTCAAAATCTGTTTTACTTCAGCGAAAAAGTTCCAGGTGCTTTTAATAAGTTTTGGCAAAAATTGAAGCCCAGGAAGACTCTTACACACACACTTCATTCATGGGATCATTCCCATCAAAGTCAAACTGAAAATAAAACTGATGTCATGTTTTCGTACTGAACTGGAACATTGTTATGTCAACAGGCATTCTTCTAACCACTAATTTCTTAATGAGGGAAATGGAAATTAACTACATTTCACAGAATATCTGCTACATTATTGTAAAAACTGATTTATTCTAGTCCTTAAAAAAGCTCCTCAGATAAATCAAAAAATAAATCCAAGGATTTTGACATTAGCTGGCTCATGTTGTAAGACTACCTCAGGGCTGTGAGACTCATCTGATTTACAGTTATATAATTGAGAGCAGAGCTGGCCTTTTATCTTAAATTATCTCTAAGAGAGTGCCAAATCAGATAGCTCTTTTAAATCAACATGCTCAGGATTTACCATACTGTAATGCGTATAGGCTGACCCTGGACTTCCAGCCTGTCAGGAACAATCATCAGCTGGAAGCTCCAGGTCAGGGGGTATTCTGAGAGTTTTTTCCTCTCTTTAACACTGGGCCTGACATATAGCTGCAATCAACAGTGGAGATATTGAAGCTTACATTATTTATTAACTTTCTGTTATACATATTTGGGTTGTTCAAATTCCTGGGGCTTATCCTACTGTCTCTGAAACCCTGTTTATCTACAGGAATTTGATTTACAGATGATACCAGATTTATTTTCAGTGACAGTATGAGAAGAAACTTCATTGTTAACTCTTAATTCACTCTCACAAGAATTTCTTATCACTTGGCCCCTTTGACCACAAAATGCATGTTAGACTGTTTGCTAACTGTTTGCGTCTCTGTTCAGAAAATAGTATGCTATTTCATTATTTTTGCTCCCCAGCTAAGGGTCTAAACCCAGTTAAGGGGTCTAAAAAGACATGATGGCCCCCATCAAATACCTAGCATTACCTTCCAGATGTTGGAAAAGAAGTGTGATCCTGCAAAAGGAAGTTAAACTAAATATTCTGAATTGTAAATTTTTATATAAAAATATTTTAATTGAAATTCAAATTTAAGTACTTTTCTAGAAAAAACGTGCTTGCATACAGGTTGCTACTTATTGAAGATAATGGGAAATTGGGATGAATCTGATAATGGATATATCAGATAATAAGGTTACTACAAGATGCAAGAAGAGTGCTGTCAGAAATTTCCAGGTGACTTTTCACAGAAGGAGCTTGGAATCAGAAGGACTCACAAGAATCTTCCATGTAGGACCTAATCCTACTCTAGAACTTATGCAAATATAGTGCACGCAAAGTCCAGGTGTAGAGGAACTGGAGAGAAATTCCAGGAACCTGGAGTTATCAGGGGCAAAGACTTTGGAAAAGTGACAACTTCTGGATTCAGCTGACATCAAAAACAGTTTAAATATGTCTATGTAGAGCAGCACGTGACTTATGAAATTCTGACTAGCTCTACACTTGTGATATCCATAGCTCACTCCATTATTTCTGCATCCAAAGCATGTGCATGATCCTTGCACAACCCGAATGAATCTTTGACAGATGATCAAGAGCTGTCACTGTTTCTGTTCATTTTCAAACTGTTTTGTACTTTGGTTTGACATTTTGAGTAGTTGATTTCTTAAACTGAGAAAGTGCACTCAATTTTATCCAGTTTTTAAAGCTTTTCATAATTTTTATCCATAAATTCTTTTTGACAGTATGAAGAAAATGCAATAAATACAGTATATGAATGTATCTCAGGTTTTAATAATGCCTAATTTATATGGTTGAGATTTTCAAAAGAACATCAATGAGCTACAGCTCTCAATTAATTTGAAATGCTAACTTGCTTACACTGTTCTGGAAATCCTACTCCTAATACCTCCCGGTACAGAAGTTGAATATAGTCAGATTTCCAATGCATTTTAGGTTTTACTGCACGTATCTCTTCCTGACATATTTTCATAGTATTATTCTGTCCCTCTCTTCACTTAAGTTACAGGAGAGTGCTTTTTTCAAGGGATTATCTTAGTTTGTTACAGAGGGGGACATCAGACTCTAAAATAATTTGATCTAGAACAATTTTCCAGGTGAGCTTCTACAGCATACTTCATCCTAGGCATGTGAATACTGGTAAAATCAAATTGTGGATGAAAATCTTGGTCCTGACACACTGCAGACTTTGAAATGACAAGGGAAGTGCAATTGAGATTGAGCTGAGAGTAATAATAAGTTTAGCACTAATATTAATATAGTCCATCAACTAAAAGTGGTGCTTTATTGTTTTGATCAGTGATGCCACTGAATGATAAAGGCTAAAGACAAGTTTTGTAAAGGCTTCTGCTCTCACAATGTAAATTTTCAGAACGTGATGCACAACACTGGCAGTTAGGGTAGCATCCTTAAAATTTCCAATGCATCTACGTTTCTCTTTTGGGTCATGTGCACAAGTGGTCTCAGATGATACCATGCTACTTAGCTAATTGTCTTGGGGGTTTCACAGTCTAATCCTCCACATCTGCCTAAAGCAGAGTGAGGAATCTGGCTTTCACACATACTGGGCTCTCCAGCAGCCTATGGAGTGAAAACTGCCTCTTCTCTTCCTCTCTGCTGAACTGAATATAGCTCCCTTCATTCCTCAGTACCTTGTATAAAGACCTGATGTTTTGGCTCCAGTCAAGTGTAGGACACTCAAATGTTGCATTGCTGAACCTAAAGGTTTTGATAGACAGACTCTGTGAATCTTAAGCTGACCCAAAGGTCAGGCAGTTGCCATGTCAAGTTTTGCCACTGCCAAACACCAGTCAGGCTCAAAAGAATTACCAGACTGGAACATGTGTCTCACACATCTCCATACAATCTCAAAAGACCTTCAGTGCAAAAGCTTGTATCTTAATTACAAACCTGCCTTCCCTGCCCCTTTGAGATGACAAGCGAGAAGTATCTGCAAAGCAGCTGAGCACAGGAACACCTTCAGTTTCTTTGCTCTGTTCTCATGGCAGTAAACTCTGTGCGAAGGACTGACTGTGTTACTAGAAGTAGAATTTCTTAAATTGCCATGGCCAGATTAGTTGACTTTATTAAATGGTATGTGCTCAGCAAATGCATTTATGCAAGCTTTGAGGCAGAACTCCATTTTAACAAGCAATATAGCAGATTCCTCTGATGAAAAATCAATGTCATGCCTAACTTCCCCTTTCTCCTCACTGCTCCAGATTTGTATGTATCCCAGGTCATTTGGATTTATTTAAACTAAATCTATGAATTATGACATCAGTGTAGGTCACCCCCTTAAGAAATATGACTGGAAGGTGGGAGCGCAATGAGATCCATGGTGTCTTCTCCCATTCCCGTGTTATCACCTTTTCATTCTGAATGTGGACTGGACAAAATGGTCAGTTTTCCCAGATTTTCTTTTGCGAAATGGGAACTGTAAATCCTCACTAGCATTTAGATCATATGATATATGAAGAATTGTAAACTACATGGTGAAATTTCGTTATTCTCACTGTATCAAATGGCTGATTTAGTAGGACTATTAAACTAAGTTTGCACAGAGCATTGAAATGTGGTTTATATCTGTTGCCATCATAGTCACCATACATTGTTATTAGAATGACTTCTCTCCTTTATCTCTCTTTGAAGCTCAGTGGTGCAGAATCCAGGTTGTTAACAGATGTCATGCCTTGGAGCTTGATTGTCATTGCTCTTCAGTTATTTTGGACTGGGAACTTAGTTACTGAAGCAAGGGGTTTCTCACAAGTTTGTGGAAAATTAGTGTTATTTAGTACTAAAAACATTTATAGAAGGCAGTATTCTCAAAAATAATGACAACACTGTAAGGATATAGTTATCATCAAACAAATGATGTAAGGTGTATTTAATATAGAAAACTCAGGTAAAAAACAGTTCTAAATAAAATGTTGCATTTAAAGAGTAGTTCAGTAATTTGTTCAGTCATGAAACGGTGGTGTTTTGGTGATATATTCAGTTGTCATACTACCGCACTAGTTTTGTTTTATATTCCACTGGGCTGTCTAAATTCCCTGTTGTAACTTAATGAGTAGAGATAAAGTTTCCATCAGTAAAATGGCAGCGAGGAATAAAGATTTTTCTTTCCCTTGTTACCGATATTTAATTTGACTTATATTAAGAATATTTTTCCTCTGTGACCCTAAACACTAAAAGTAAACAGCTAGATACATTGTGGTCTTTTCCCCCTCTAAGTTGCACATGACTATATCCTCTTTTCTGAATCGTTAAAGAAGAATAAAGCCTTTCATATACACTAATAGACAGCTAAATAAAGACACTGAATTACTGAGACAAATGCCTAGTAAATTGAGGAGGCTCATAAGACAGAAAAAATAGTAAACTCTAGTTGGTTTGACATTAGTAAGACAAGGTAATACATATGGTCTAGGTATCTTGTGAATAGGTTATGAATTTTAGGAATAAGGAATAGTAATGTCTCATAATTCACCCAAGGACATTAATCTCTGCATGTAGAATTTGCTTCAGAAGGAAAAAAACATCCCTTAAAGTCTAAAAAGATAAAGTCACCCCCTAAAGTTTAGAGGCAGCACATTATCTAGAAAATGAGGGGGCAGGTATTGTAATAATTAATCAATTAAACCATGTTACCTTCAAATACAATGAAAAAGCAGATTCACCTCTTATGTAAAATCTTCAGGCATGGTTTTAGTATTTTATATTACACTGGGAATAGATTTTCCAGAAACAATCAGCGTGATTGGAGAAGAAGACCAAAATAATAGGAATTCTAAAAAACTACCACCACTGACATTTGAGTAAGGAAATTAGTTCATACTGGAGGTAGACTAAAAGCAAAAAAAAATAAAAATTTAAGAGCAAAAACAAAGTCAACTCTAGCAAAGTATTGAAATGCATATCAAGAGCTCCAGCTGCACTTCTTAAATATAATAGTGCTCAACAAGTTTACAGCTAGCTTTTACGAACCCCCTGTACACATCCTGCAATACATACAGGGTGCTGGATTCTTGATATATAATATACAACAACTATCACAAGCAATAATATCTGATAGAGATGTCAAGATCTTAAGGACTGTGATGATAGAAAAGGGCAGCCCAGAGGGGTGACTACCAGGTATATGAATAACTGAGTTTAAGGTATCAGTGAGGACTGCATAGAGGCTTGTGCACATAGTGATGTGTCTGTTAGGAGCAAAAGATAGAGCTCTTACAGCACCTAGATAATCCCTGCAGAGTACTTGAGAAGATAGTAGTGATTATATACACACAGTTACTAATAACAGAAGAAAGACCAGGTCAGGGAAGCAACATAATAAACCTTTTGATAGGAGGTGAGAAAGTTGAACTGCCATGGTGTTTTCTTCATGTTCCTAATATCAAAAGAAAATCAAATCCTTGTGAGGGAGTAGGGATTTAAAGTTTTTGTATTAGAGAGAAACTTCAGGAGTAAATGGAGCCTTCATAGTGAGGGACAGCCACACGATACAAAGTGGAACCAGTGCTTAAACTTATGATAGGGAACTGAGAAGAGAAAAGGCTACTTAAAATATTCATGATGCAATTCTGAAGCCATTCTGGATGTGTTTACACAAATCAAGGCTAGGTTAGGCATAAAAAAAATCAGTAAAATTCAGCAAAGAACAGTCAAAACAAAATCACATTTGAGAAGGACATGGAAAATAAGGAGCAAGATCAGGACCAAATGAATACATGGCTCTCTATAAAAGAGAAGGTGTTGTGATTTCAGCCCAGCCGGTAACAAAGGACCACCAGCCACTCGCTCACTCCTCTCACCCCCTCTCTGATGGGATGGGGAGGAGAATCAGAAAGGAGAAAAGAAAAAAAAAACCACGGAACCTCGTGGGTTGAGATAAGGACAATTTACTGGGACAACACAAGAAGAGAAGTTACAACAACAACAACAGTACTAATAAAAGAATATACAAAATGAGTGATGCACAGTGCAACTGCTCCCCATCTGGAACCCAATGCTCCACTACTTCCCCCACCAAAAGCCCCAAGGCCCCCCCCAGCCCGCTCCCCATTTATATACTAAGCGTGATGTCACATGGTATGGAATAGCTCCTTGGCTAGTTCAGGTCAGCTGTCCTGGCTGTGCCCCTTCCCAGGTTCCTGTGAAAATTAACTCTATCCCAGCTGAACCCAGGACAGAGGGGAAAGAAAAAGCTGGATAAACTGAATAAGTTGATTTCAGTGACAATATCAATACAACTAACATTTCATAAGATTGGTAGATTAAAAATAATATGTGGGACATTGTGATACCACTGGATTTTACATAGCTATATCAAGAGCCAGCAAATATGTGATATTGAATCTGTTGATTGCATTGTGATTTTTTCAGTGACTGCAGAAGCGAAAACTGTTAGTCTACAGCCTGTGTCTTTTTCTTGAAGGATAAGATACCTGGTGTAATGACTTCCATTTCATGAAAACATGAAATATTAATCGTTAAACCGGGCAGAGTAGGTCCTCAGTGGGTAGAAAGGAATACAGTGCCATGAAAATCAGTGCAAAAAGATACTATACACTAGCTAACTCTCTGGCCCATGACCAAAACAAACAGGAAAAATTTAGAACAAATGAATTTATTATAAGTCATGATGGTCAACTGCTAGTTTGCATCTAGAACTAATATGCTGATAGATAAACCTTAAATAATAATGTGGCACAGAAGAAATTTCTCATGTAAATATTTCAAAACAATGCATTCTTAAATGGATAGCAATTAAAATATGTGCCTGAAGGAAACTGGCATTTCTGCATTGTAGAAAATACCGTTACATATAGTTTCATTCTGACCTGGCATAAAAATAAAACAATTTCTACGAATGAATTATTCGGGGAAAAAAACCTTTTAAGTAACCAGATGTTACATTTTTATGTAAATGAAAATTTTATCACTGATTTGCATATTTTACTTATTATTAATAGCTGCAATAAATTTTGGAACAGGTTTTCAGTAGAAATAGAACAATACCATTTTATGATGTTTGGAACATCTGATTTTATACTGTTTTGATTTTCTTAACAAAAATATGTCAAAATTGACAGTCTATTCCAAAGATGTCATTATGAGAACACACAACTTTCTGTCTGGAAAAAAGTAGTCTCTAATAAACTGTCATCATTTGTCTACTTGTGATTTATTGTGAATAGATGGAAACTTTTGGAATCCATCATGGTGATTTTATATTTGTTTTCCTATCTGCTTTTTATTTGGTAGAATTCTGCTGTATTTTGGGAGAATAATCTTGACTGAATAGTAGAAGTGAAAATACTACAAAATAAATCTGAGAACAAGTTTGGCATTTCCCTTGTCTTTGCCTAAAGAACTGAAAATAATCACTTGGAAAACTCATCTCGCTCTTTCTCACTCATACACATACACACACACACACACAAAGTGTGGACAAAGCAACTTTCTTGTTTTACAGCTGGTAAAGACAGAAACCAGGACCAATACTTAGATGATCAAATAAGAGAAATACTGAAAATTCAATGAATTTGTATTTGACTTGCCTAAATGTTCAGTTAATCCGCTATTGATTTGTTTCAAGTGAACAGTAAAATGCAACAATGTAAGATTAGGGTATTATTTCTTGCTATTTTATTGTTCTTGCTGCGAAGCCATTATGAACACATCGTGAAAACCTTAAAATGAAAACCAACTCCAGCATGTCTGTCCAAGAGAGAAAGGTATTTCACTGAAGTTTACACAGAACAATGCAATAACACATATATATTCTTTGCCAGTCAGGTTAACAGTTTTACTGATGGATTTCTAGGGCTATGCCTACATTAGCCAGTGGAGTGACATAATAGGAGTTAGTCTGGAGACCGAAATATCTGGTGCTGAGAACCAGTCATCCAGTTGCCTGTGTTTTGATGGGGTTTGAGTTGGCTCGCTCCTGGTCACAAGGACTGAACACCCACTTGCTGTTTGAACTTGTGCATGTTCCTGGGGTGAAGCTTTTGGTTCAGCTTTATCCATTCCTGCACTCCTAGACTGCTCCACGACACCAGCAAAGTGCCGTATGTGGCGGGGATTAAGGAGCTTCACTTCAAAAGCACAAGCCTGATCCAGATTAAAAAGCTAATGCTGTTCCTTATGGGAGTGCCAAGATTGCGATGAGATTGTGTATTACTGAGTGACCGTGAAATCTTCCAACTGCTATCCTCCATCAAATCATCCTTTAGCTCAACATTAGCTTTGAATTCCTTGTTAATATGCATTGTTTGTACTGAGGTAAGTTCAAGAAGTCCCAAACAAAAAACATCCTTATCATTTTTTGACTGCCTAGCAGAAATGATGATCACTGCTCTGAACTGTTAAAAATTATCAATGATGTGGATTGCAGCCCTTCTTTTTTAGTTTGCTTTATGCCTTCCTTGTATGAAGGAAGTTTTGGCTTTGTTTGGTTTGCTTTGAGAGACGGAGTTTCTTATGCATCCATCGCTCCTTAAAAACACCTCTTCAGTTTGCAACAGCTTTTTCAAAAAGATGATTTCTTCAGTTTCTTAAAGGAACATTATTTGTCCTGTGAATCAAATTAAAATTAGTTTGAACAATAAAAAAGCTAAAAAACATAATTTCCTTACTTTTGGTTCTGTTTCTCAAGAATGGGAACAAGCCAAAACCTGAAGAGGACTATCAAAATCTTGGAGTATATTTTCACTAGCTTTTGATCTCAGATTTCACAGAATTTAGGACGTTTATTGGGTATTCCACTTAAGATGCTTTATTTATAAAACAAACAAAAAAGGGATACCATGTTAGACACAGGTTGAAGGAAATACCTCACCTGATCTTTTTCAAACAGTTTCATCATTTATGAAAAAACGGCTATGGCAAGATACAGTGTCTTCTTGTCCTTTGGGTTATAAGTACACTGATATTTAGGCTTCACTTAGTGTCACTCATTCTGAGCAGTCAAGATCACGCTGGGATTCAGTGACACCTTAAGAGCAACTTTAAATCTTGTTTAATGCACCTCTGCATTTTTTCTTTTTTTTTTAAATTTTTATATATCTAACTTCTATCCTCTCTTCCCAATGTGATTTGAGCCCAGAGTTTCAGTTTCTTAACAGATCTGCATTTCATTTTGTGTAGGGTAGAAGTATAGCTTCAGGGTCTCTTACGGCTATGCTAAAAGACAGTCACTGGTGAAATCTCCCAGGTTTGACAGTTAAACTTGCCTCATCATAATAATTTTGTTTTGATGCAGTTTCATCTGTGTGCATGTGTGTGTGCATGTCTGCATAAGCTAATTATAAGGCAGAGCTAATTAGAAGGCTGAGCTTTAGAAGAGACATTAACATTTGTCTGCGTTACATTCTTTTTGATTGATCATCTAGTCTCAGAATTACCATTTTCAAAGGAAGAGAGCCAGAAGACTGCCTCTCCTCAGCTCCCTTCCACTGCACTGTACTGTTTCCTAATATCAGCTAATTTTCAGCTGAGTGCTTTTTCACAGTGACTGTATGAGATTTATGACTCATCTTCTACAGTGTACTTCTATATTAATTGTATTTAACTATTGCTTATGGTATTTTCACTCCATCTCCTGCTTTTTTGCTCCTTTCTCTTTTTCAAAAGTATGTGAAACCCTCTCTGCTCCTGCATTTGAACTCCCTGTTTGGGACTCTGCATTTGGCTACCAGCATTTTATTATAGCACGGTGATAAACCAGGTGTCATGCTCTCATTTTGTGTTCCTGGGGCTGAGCCACCTGCTTGGGTTGCTGTCTCACGAGGAGCTCCACAGTATAATCACCTTTGTTTGTATTGTCTGTGACTTTGCCAACAATTCATGCCTAAGGCTTTTAGTGTGTCTGTAGCAAAATGATACCTGAATATCTAGGGATGAAAAGGTAGACCATGTTAAAATATAGCTTTTAAAATATAGCTTAGTAATAGATAGATACAACTAAACTTTTGAAGAGTGTTATGCAGGGAAACTTTTCCTCCACTGTGCAAAGTTGAAACTTTACACAGTCTGGTCAACTAAAAACACAAAAAAGTCTTTCTTTCAGGTCAGAAAAAATGTTTTCTTTCAATAATTTCAAAAAAACCTTTTGAATTACCGGTGTTTCTATAATTAGACTAAAGTTCCAAGTAGAAGAAACCAAAGCCAATATTTATTACTTAGAAAATGTTGACATGGACTATCCTGACAATTTCAAAACTTTAAAAAACATTCCTTACCAACAGTTAAATTCCTCAAAGTCAGCCATTCCTTGCAAAAGGTTCTGGTTTGGTTCATTTGCTTTTTTCAGATGAAACAATTCTGTAAAATAGTCCTGACCAGCTCTGTAGTGGAATTGCTTTGCTTTAATTTATTTTTTAGTGTTATCTTTCCCACCAAATTTTATAATATTTGTGCAATTATATGGCTTCCCATAGTTTTTTTTTGGTTTTTTTTTTTTTTTTTTTTATACTTTGTAAATAGCCCAATATACTGAAAAGTGAAGATATTCTTTGCAATGTAGTGTTTCTAAAGTACGTGGTATTTACTATCCTAACCCTTTAGAAATATTTGTGCAAAGAGTAAATTCAATGCTCCAAAAGCTCATTGAAATCAATGGGAGACTTTCCATTAAATTCAATGGGCTTTGGTCCAAGCTGTTTGTAATTATAGGCTGACATTTTGAAAGCTGCCTAAGGGAGCTGGAAGCCTAATACTCATTAAAATTAACTGGGCATCTAGCTTTACTAGGGTGCTTTGGAACTCACTACTACAGTTTATATAAATGAGTGACCTGTTTATGAGGCTCAGTTAGTTACATCAGAGCTTCAAGGAATCTCTAAGCATGTGTCTTATCTTTTATGTGAAAGAAATATGCTTTATATTGTATTAATTGATAATGGCCATTTTGCTGCAGAACAGTATTGTCTAGTCGAAAAAGAGAGATGTATATATAAAAAAATTATCATAGAATTGACAAAAACTGATTTACACAATGGCTTGTTTGCCAGCTTAATGCCTTTTATTTTTTTTTTTAAGAAATATTCTTAAATATTTGGAATTTATTTGTAATGAGAACTAGATCACTATACTGAACAAACAATTCAATCCATAAATTACCTGGCATGTTATCATTGTTCTATCTACAGCAAAGAGTCTGTGATATCCTTGGTTATATCTATGTCATCCATATCTGTATCTACATCTACATCTACATCTACATTTTTATCTACATCTATCTAGATACTGTTTAAGCATCACAAAAGCATTCAGCAAGTAGTCCTTCATTTGAAAAAGCTGCGTGAACTGTGACTGACAAATGTAATTTCCTATGGATGCTGCACTATATTAAACCAATATATATAAGGTAAGTTATCTGAGCTATAGTTGCTTATACACATTATGCGATACCAAATCAAATTTGTGAACTCTGTTGATTAGTTCTAAATGTCACTTGTCAGAGTAGCATGTGGTTCAGTAGTAATACACTTAAACTCACCTTTGATTTTAAACTCACCAGTAGTTTCATTCATATGCTTATAGCCAAACAGTTCACTGTTAACGAAAAGTATTCTTAAGGGATTAGAAATATTAAAAATCTTTGGAAGCTAGAGATACGAAATTTTAAAACAATTTGGGATTGAAAGGACAATATTGTCATTTGTAGGGGTTCTGAATTATAAGATACATCAAAATAAATGTAATGCCTATTTACATAAAATATTTATGTGTACGTGATATGCAGTTCAATAGTGAACTTGATTTTATTTAAATTAGTTGTGAATCATAACATTATTTCCCAAGATGACTTATTACGGATTATGATTTTATAACAACAGTATTGTTGCTGCAAAATCATTACTCAGTCAGCAGAAGTGTATACAGAATACTATTGCTACCGATGAGAAAATACACAAAGTGGTCAGATGCAAGCAGATCAATTATTTAAACTGATCTCGTGTACATAAAATGAAATAGAAACTATTTTAAAATTATATTTGGGATAAAAGTAAAGAGGCTGCATAAATATCTGGTCAGTTGAAACTACTTAGCTGGCTCCTGGAACTGTGAAGTTTCTTCAAGTGGAATTAAGTTCCTGTTTCAAACAAAGAGCAGCCTCCTTCTTCCCTCCTGGCAGGAGGCTTTGCATACTGCTAAATGAACGGTGATAAAATCAGATTCCAAGAGGAAGAGTAGCCATTGTATTTTTTTATTAGTATCATGTTACATTTCTTGCAGGTCACTTACTGTTTTCTGCTTTTGAGGCAGCTGTTGGCCTGCCCTCCTGGTTGAAAAAGGGTGCAATTATTTAATTACCAATTCAAATATATATAAAAAAGGGAAAGGGAAGCTATTTCTTACAGTACAAAAAGCCCAAAGCAAGGCAGAAAATGTCACACAGTAAAAACAACAGTACAAAAAGCAGAAAACACCTAATTAAACTGAATTGGACTGAAGTGCAATTGCTAATGTCTTTAATGAGCTATTTTATGCTATTATCTGCCATCGAACACACACTTCTGCTACTGTGTAGTTAGTTGTCTATATGTGTAATTTTATCAACGTTAGTGGGGGTGACAGACGTGAAATGTACTCATTTGTGTCGGTCCAACACCAAAATCCTTGTAAGTTCAGTGCAGATAATTGTTTAGATCTCTGGATGTCTTTCTGAAATTCCTCTGGAAATGCATGTTATTTCTAACCTTCTTGTACTTGAGACTATTTCTTCTTTAGGACTCATGAAGCTTCTCAGACTCATACCATTAGCAAATTTCATCAGCATTTGCGCATTTTTAAGCCAAGATCAGAGCTGAAAATACTAGTATCAACCTCAGGACTGATCATGCATTTCACTGTAGCTCCTCTGTGCCACTCTGTTGTCACTGATCCTTCACCTTCTTATTTATCCACCTCTCAGTTCTTATCCTAATCATCATCTTCTCTAGTTTAACTAATAATTTCCTATTAAGCATCAAATGTTTTCCTGGCTTCCAAGTAGATTAGATCTAGATTAGACCTATTTCCCTTGTCTAGAAAAGCAATTATCTCCTCAATGAAAGGTATCAGGTTAGTCTGGCACAATCTGTCTCTGTCAAACCCAGGTTGCGTTTTATCACATTTTCTCTCTACCTCTGTGCCTCCATTCTTTCCTGTTGTAAAACATAGCTCAGACCAGTCTGACAGAGTCACAGTTGTAGGATGATCCTTTTTTACTTTCTTAAATATGTGTAAAATTCAATTTTTTTCTGTTGTGTGTCATTCCTGAAACTTGATGGATTTCCTACCTCTACTAGAGAAGATCCAATACTGTGCCAGCACTCTCATGATTCTGGGATAGTGACAATCCCTCTCAGTCTTCATACATGAAACACTTAATGTTTTTTCTCCATATCAAATGGTAATTTGTCTTCCATATCTTATACATTCATTCATCTGTATTTTAGTTTAGTTCCACATGGTTTCTCCACCTTTGTGGGTTGTTTTTTTTTTAAATATTCAGGTTCTTTCTACAGTGGACTGTGAATGCGAAACTAAGTTTCTCATTCTGCATAACTTGACTAAATATAAAATTATTTTATTGAAGTCTTCATTTTGAATTAGAAGCTTTAAAGACTAGTTTGTTGGTTTTCCATCTATTTAATTTAAGTGAATTATCTCGTGACAATTCTTTCCAAGATTATTTTCTACAGCTCGTTTTTATGCAACATGCTTGCTACTTACCAAAGTCAAATAAACATAGTCTGCAATAACAAAGTATGATTCTATCTGGTATATAAAATTGTTGGTTACTGAGTCCAAAACCATATAAGCCTTAATTTCTTTTTAGCATTTGTTCTCCAGTAAGTATCCGGGAAGTTAAAGTCACTCCTAGTGACAGAGTTCCTGGTAGTATTTCCAGATGTCTTTCTGTATTCAAATACGAGGTTGCGATTCCATAGTGGAACCCATTCACTGTTTTCCCCTTTCCTTTCCAATACATGTGATACTTTTCCCATCTTTTTAAAAGATCAAAGTGACAATTCATGTATGCTATTCCTGCTTACATCTTTAAAGTTATCACATTCTAAAGGTGCAGCGTTACTCTCACAGACTTATTCTTTATTTCTATGTGAAAAAAAAAAATGCCTGCTCTTCAGAGCTTATGGGCCTCTTGTGTTTTCTTCTTCTCTGTATTCTCATTATCCTTTTGCTACCCAGCTTGACACTCTACATCAATATTGTAAGTTTCCTCACGTCTGCATTTCTTATGCTGGAATTTAAACATTTCTCTTGTTGGTAGACATATCCAATAATTTAGTTGCAAAAGATTTAATTTAACTTTTAACTATTTGACAACTGCTTTCATTTCTAGGGATCACAATTAATTACTTGGCAACTGTTTTGCTGGGGCTTTTTTAGATGTGAAAAATATTTTTCTCTTCTTAGTTTTCTTTAGTCTCCAGCATTCCTTTATCCATTGTTTGCATTCTCATTTACTTTATCCATTTTTTTTTGTCTTGTAGCTTTATTAAAACTCTATCAAAACAAATGATGGATATTAAAATGAGTTACTGCGAGATTCTCAATGCTTTTTAGTCTTACAATTCTGTTATCACTTATGTTGGCCATAACTGAAGAAAGTTTATACCAACAGAAAAAAAAATCCACCAAGAGAATATTTTCCAAATGACAAACTTGTCTAAACTGTCCTTCTAGCACCAGCTTCCAGAGTTATCCATTGATCTTTTTTACTTTGTCTGAATTTCTTCTTCATTTTTTTTTTTTTTTTTTTTTTTTTTTTTAAGTGTCCTGCAGAATATAACTCAAGATCACATAGTTTAGTATTTTCCCTGTCCTGGAATAATCATCTCGTATCTGTTCCAGCTGAACTGCATTAATGCCGTGTATGTGGCCTCAAAGTCTTTAGCATTTGGGACTTTCAAATTTATAGACCCTTGCAGTGCATCGCTTCAGGAGAGTAGATTGCTAAGGTAAGTCTAATTTCTTTTCAGCATCAAGCTAAATCTCCTTCCCTCTGCAGTGCTCAAATTTACGTGGGAAAGAAACATGGCCATATCGGCTGTAAGATCTATGGCAGTCCAGCCAGAGGAGAAAGGGGAGAAGGGAGATCAGGACTTCATGCACACCACCATACATACTGTACCTATAAAATACACCATGAAATTCTAGGTGAAGATATGCACAAGACGCGAAATATTGCCGCTTCAGTTTAAGACCATTCTCTGTAGAGAACAAAAACTTCTTTGGACTGGGGACAGGCATGTCCTAAGCTCAGTGTAAGACTGTGCACACCCCGAAGAATGCAAAATCACCTCTAGCTCCCCACTTTCTGCTCTTCCATCTTGTCTTCTCTAAAGCAAATAACCACACACATGAACATTCAGTCATGTTTAAAAATTCAAAATAAAACACCTCAGACATTTCCCCTTCTAGGAAGAAGATGAAAGAAGAAAACTGGATATATCTTAGCCACTTTATTTGTTGTTTGTTGTGGTAACCATATTATAGAAAACCTACAGACTATAAAATTGACTTGTGGGTCCTGTACAGATATAAATTATGTTACTCCAATAACCTGTCAGGGCCCAGCACAAACAGGAAAAGGACTGATGGACTGAAAGTTTCCTTTAAAGCTTGAGGTTTCAATTGTCCTTGTTTAAGACAAACAAGCTGCATTTTTTACAAAAACTGGCATTGTACAGCTCCTGCTATATTCAAATACCTTCTGTTACCTCCAGCTGCCACCGAGGGAGTTCAAAAGTACTTCTGCAATGCAGGCCACAGTCTCAAGTCAGGCAATGGGAAACTGGGAAACACATAGCTTGTGGCCACCTGTGAAAAGTTAGCAGAGGTTTACTCTGTTCTCCAAGGTGGCATTGACTGAATTAATCATTAAAACATTCTTTTCCTTACCCCCCTACAGTCTTTGCTTCAACCACTGTACATACTCCAATTTCTCCTACAAATGGGGAATCCAAGCCACAGCAATCATCTGTACTGCACAACTTTGTTTCAGTCCCAGAAGCATCCCATCTCAGGTACTGAATGAGATATGCTTTCTGAAGGAAAAACAGCATTCTATTATGCAATTTTTTTTTTTTTTCTTAGTGTATGCCCATAGGGATTGCACAATTAAAAAGTTGCTCAAGAAATTTTTACTCAAGTATTACTAAATTTGGATTTATAACGTGACTAATAACAATATGCCACCAGGAAACTCTCCCACACATTTATTAATAATACTGATATCTATGGATGGAAATACTGAATTGTTATATAGACTACCAATAACTTGAGCTAATATAGTAATGGAGAAGTTCAGGAGTGCTGGGATCCTTTCCAAGTTCAAGGAGACAGTATGTTTTTTAGTGTCACAGATTGTCCTGCCAATTCCTCAGAGACTTTACTTGCTGATATTATTGTTTTCCAAAGCCTTGGGTTCTCATCTAAACCCCATTTTTTCCATCATATCAATTACAATCTTTATCCCTTAAATTCCTCTGATACGTTCCCCAATACAAATCCCACCTTTTACCCTCTTTTTACATTATAGAGTCCCAGTCTCCCAGTGCCTGATCCCTTTGATAGTCTTTCTCACTGCACCCATTCCCGGCAGCTCTGTTCTTTGTCCTTACATGGCTGAAATAGGTGTTCATGCTACTGGGCTCAGCAGATTCTGCTTACTTTTGCTTCTTGTTCCTCTGGCTTTAAAATATCACAGAGCTGCACATACAAGAAAAATTTATGTAGCCCTAAGTGGAACCCCTTCACTCTTTCCCTGACAAATATTCTGTGCTTAAGACATAAGAAATCTCTACTGAGCCTGAATGTTTTTTTCTCCAAAACCTTATAATTTACAGTAGCAACAAAAGCCAGATTTCAATTTTCATCCCACATTGTTATCCCCAGCTGCCAAATATCAGTCTGCAGCTTCAAATTATATTAACTATTTAAATAACTTCTTCCCTTATCATCTTCTTCCCTCCACCCTCCTTTTTGATTTATTATCATGAGTGAAAAAACATACTTCTTGCTTCATTCTCAGAAATGACTGGATTGTTTTGGCAAAAAAGACATTCTAACACGTTTTAACCACCTTTGAGCAGACACTAAGGAATATTTGAGCCCAAATGTCTACCAATTGGCAAATTGAAAAGTACTAAAATCAGCATTTTTATAATGGAAAGTGTCAGGAAACATTAATAAGCATAGCTACTGGACCATTTTTGGCCTTCACCAGTTTATTCAGCATTAGCCAAGTAGCACAAAGTCCCTGGCTGAAGTAGTCAGCTCCATGGAGGCTTTAGCTTACACAGGTGACATGCCACTGGCCCAGCTGCTGCCTCTGTGATTTGCAGTTTTGACTGCCTCTCACATTACTTGTGGGAATCCTGCAGAGGCTCATGCAGAATATTCGCACTTCAGGCTGCTCTGCACTGGGGTAATGTCAAACCAAGCCCCAGCCAACAAGTCTACAATCAGAATCTTTCAAAAATCGTTTCTTTACACCTTTTTTATTAGATCTTTACCTTGTTCATAAAATGCAATTTGTTTTTATCTTAGACATACGCATAATAGCACGCAGTACCTCTGTTATTCAGATGTACTCTTTGCATTTAAAACTTCAATCTTTCTCCGCACAGAATTTCTTTTGAAAGAGGGGGAAAGGGTTTGTTTATCTTAATAAATTAGCAGATTACTACTAATGAACAAATAATGTCACTTAACACAGCTACACTAATTTTCTCTGTTTAAACAAATTTAGGATAATCTTTCAGAAAAGGTTTGGTAGATAACTTTGCAAATTGGCTGCAAACCTAACTGGTAGATATTTTCAATTGGACTGATGAAATAGGTGAGCTGTGTGAAAAAATACTGCTGAGACTAAGTCAACTGGAGTTGAAACATGGTAAAGCCAGGGATTTGTACCATCAGAAGAATTTAAATAGACAGCAGAGCTGTAAACAAAAAAACCCTTCCACATCATAAGGAAAAAAAAAACCCAAACACCATGAATACATAGGTATGTTTATCTTCCCATTAGTGAGTGTAGTGTTTAATACATAGTACAAGAAATTTGCTGCCGAAGGGTTTAAAAGTAAGATTAGGGAGTGCAAAGGAATTACAGTCCCTTTAGCCTGTGGATCCCAGAATACTGTTTATAACAAGTGGCACAGTACGAATATGGAAGACATAGGAATTTTCCCCTCTGGAAAAAGCTATTTTAATTCCCTGTAGTATGCCACTGTATCATTTGCATTTGATCTGTTTGGAACATCTTCCATTTAATTCTTGGTAGACTACAACAAAAATAACAGCCCTCAAGTACCTTTGGGGGTGGGAATCTAGATGGAAAAAGGAGTGACTAGTTTATCCCCTTATGTGACATTTTATCCCATCCAAAATAGTCACTGCTGAAAGAATTAAAAGATACTGTGAATTTGTACTGCTTTTTAGAATTGGTATAATATATGCAGTTAAAGCTTTGTTAACCACACATTTTATAAAAGTGATTATCAATTGATTAAAATTGCATATTAGAGTACATAACTTTAATTTTGTATTCACACAACGAAGCTGCAAAATGATATAGAAGAAAAAGGAGTCATAAGAAGTTATATTTCTCATTGAATATTGCACTCATTTCACCACATATTACAAATGAATTGGACCAGATATAGATGTAGTGGTGTCCTTCCTCACTGGGGCAAACTGGTGGTGGTCTGAGACTGGGGAAATGCAACAATGGCCAGACCCTTCTTTTAGAGTAAGTTGATTCTTATCTTAATGATAGGGAGGAGGCTCACTGCAAATAAAGGATCTGAGACTCACTGGCTGCTTTGTGTTGCAAAGAACAGGAGATATCCCACTCCCTTGTGTTTACCCTAAGCATGTAAATTCATGTCTTAGCTTGCATCCCTTGCTCACTCGAAGTTCTCATCAAAGTCAGTGGGAATTTTGAACATGTAAGGAATAGTTTACCTCTTTAACTTCATCAAGCTTTCTGCTTAAATGTTCGAAACCTCCCTTTCCGCTATTCACAGATCTGAACAACAAAATTTCCTTAGTTCTCTTAATTTTCTTGTGATGGGGAATTGTTACCCTTTCTATCACCTAGGCAGCTGATCTTCCTTTTCCCTGATACCATCCACCAGCTCTATGTTTTAACCAATATGGAACAGACAGAGCAGTGCAGGGCTGTTGGCTGTCAGGCTTCTCCTGTTGCAGTATGCCACTTTTACCATTTTACTTGGCCAACATAATGGACTTTTCATCTCTTCTCCTTTAAATGTGAAATGTGTTCACATAGATAGCATTTTCTTCAGGTCCTCGCTTCAGCAGAAAAGTAACATATGGTAAACAAACTATCCATTCCTCTTTTCCTTAAATAGTAAATTACTATTGCAAGGAAGTGTTTCATGTTATCTTAAATTAGACCAGGACAAAAACATGTTATCTTTTCTTTCTTTAAACAGTGACTCAAAGAGCTTTTCAGAAAGTAGTGGCTGTGACAGTGGTGGTGGAAACTGAGCTTAGCAGCAGCTCACAAAGAACTCTACTTAATTTCTGAACAAGAATTATGAACTAAAATTAGGTTACCTTCATTAAAAAAAAGCACTGGGAAGTGAAACAATGGTGGCATTATTCACAACCCTTTTGACAATTGCAGTCATGGGACACAACAGCCCTCATGAAACTTTTGGTCTGAAGGCTAAAGATGACTCTTCTTCTTTGTAAGTTTTACAGATTATATGGCTGGTACCATAACACAATAATGATTTTGATGTACAGGTATAAAAAGGTATTCAGCACCTGCTATTTTATAGAATAACAAATGAATCTGAGCAAATGGCAGACTGAAGTAGGTAGGCTAAAGTTCCAGAAGTACCTCCTCTACCACCTCTACATCACTTCAGACCTCTGAATGCCTCTTGCAATGCTGTGTCCCTCATATCTACACCCAGAAAAAAGTCTTTCTGCATGACGAATGCTTGCTGCCTAGCAGAGGAGCCTCTGCTGCCTTTGCTGGGTAGCAGAGAGGAGCAGGGTGCTTCTGCCAAACATTGTCTCAACTTTCCTACTTTGCTGGGCAGCAGCTGCTCCATTCACCCTGGGCAAAACCTTCCTCCCAGATAGTGGAGAAGTGAGATTTTGGAAAGGGAAATAAGAAAAAGAAAGAGGGATTTCCACCATGGCTGGGCAAGATGTGTACTCTATTACAAGTAAATGGAATAATTTTATGTGAAGTGGTGTTGCTTGATGTGGGACGGATAGTTCACAGACCACTTAGATGTGCTTGTAAATGTGTGCATTTACAGTTGAGAAGAGTTGAAAATTAAATGAGCTGATAGTTTGGGCACAGTGACAGAATGTATGTATTTGCAGAGTAATCTCATCACCAACAACTCCTTAAAAGCAACTTTGCTTTATGATATTGAAGAAGCTTGATATAGTGTTTAACCTGTCTATTTAACTGGGGTCTGAAATGAAGCACTTGCTCTGACATCATAATTTTTTTTCGTTCAAGGCATGTTTTGTATTTGACCCTTCCTAAACAGTATGAGAGTGCGGGCAATAATGGAAAGTAGCTCATGAAGACCAGGGTTTTACAGCCCAGGCAACTTGGACCAGAATATACATCAGATATGCTACAAAGTCACATGGAAAGAGCTTAATGATGTTTTGCATTGAGAAGATTTGCTCATGTCTGTCTTTCTCTTCTAGATGCACATATTTTATATCGGTTGTACTGCAAATGTATATGCATGATTGAACTCAAACATTATGCAGCCTTAGTTATTATTTCAATACTTCAAGTGAATTCTGCTGGTAGACAGTCTGTTCGGGCTCATCCGCATTGCATGTATTTGATTTGTTCAGGCCACCAGCAGATGTATTTTGAAATAATTGATGTGTTTCTAAGTATTAGTAGTCTGTAAGTCCATTGTAAGTGGACATTGCTTCCTTTAGTACATCCTTGTTTCTCTGCTGTCTCTGAGAAGATGGTTGATTAGATCCTGTGGGTGAATGCTTTTGAAGTTTGGTTAGTTTGTTGTAAATCCATGCTGGTGCCAGATACTGAAACTAATTGGCAGCTTTGCTTATTAGTAGTGTACTTTTAAAGAAAAAAACCTGAAGATGTTCAGAATACTGAACAGGATTCTGCCTATCTCTGTATGACATTCCACTTTTTTCAGTCTCCTTATAAATATATGAATGATATTACAGTGACTATTAGGCTGTTGAAGTGGAGAGTCTCGATTTCCAGATTAGCCAATCTCAGCGTTTTACTGTATCTGGTATTTCAATGTAGAAGGGTGAAGTGTGAAGTATTTGTTAACCATACCAAGCAATCTGCAGGTGTGCAAAGAAAGAATGTACTTCTTGGAGTCCTCCTTTACAGCTGGAGCTGCTTGCTGTGACAAGAGGGGAGTGTGGGTAAGGAGAAGCCTTGCTGCTGCACAACGGAAATGGAAGTGGATTACATGAGGTGAAAATCACCTATGAGCTCATATAAAAAGAAAGACCCAAAGTCACTCATATTAGCTCTTGACCTGAGTCAGCCAAAGTTTTTGCTAGTCTCCCTTTTGAAGGTTTGTTTCTAGTATAGTCGGTCTTAACATTTTAAATAGATGCTTTTGATAAGTGTGCAACCAGATATGAGAAACGAAACAAAATCCAGATTCTTTCATTCCTAAATCTCTAAGCATATCACAAAGCCTGAAGTCATACAAAATACCATGTGAATAACTGATAGTATTTGCTTTTTTAATTTGTCAGCTTGTTCTAGGCCAGGAAAAGGTGAATTTTATTAAAAGATCAATGATCACTTAAAATCTCAAAGGAAGAGGGAATGTCATGTAGAACATTAATAAAGTTTAGAGACAATTGGGACAAAAAGAGTAAGAAAAAAACATGTTTAATTGATTGTTCATTTGTTATGCATGAAATGTATTCAGAGACAGTAATGAAATTTTCACTATCTTAGACGGACAGCACTAGCAGAAGAATTAATGAAATTACACATGGCTTCAGCAAAGTACTAATAGTTATAGCTCAATATTTCCGTTGCTTAGTGACCTGATTGATTTTCAAAGTAAGAAATAAGAAAACAAGCCCTGTACTGTGTGTTATGCTGTAGTGAAATGTGTACATAAAGTATTACCTTAGCCGCCTGGTATGTGCAGTTCAGCCAAATTCTTCATTAATTACCCTTGTAGTGAACAGGAAACCAACATCATTATTATAACAACTAGAGAGATTGTAGGATTTTTTCCACTAGCTCTTACAGTGATGAATACTGTCTACAGTGTTGTTTACAATGCTTAGACTGACTTCATGATTCCAATGTAAGAATAGCATGTTTAACTGTTAAAAATGCAGTCATTTCAAAATTAAAAATAAATTAAATACAGCTAGTGTATTGCCAAATTATTAAATATTTATATTAAAGCACTGAAAAGTGTTTCCACTTTTATACTCACTGTCACAACATTTTTAAGAGTTAGTGTAATTCTGAATGAGGATTTGGAGAACTTCTAAGGAGCTTCTCTTAGAAATACATATAATAAAACAAAAGGCTAACATTTACTAGAGAAAATGAATTGAAATTCTGAAGTAAAGATCCATAAAGTGAGTTTACCACTGACTCTCTAATCATCTCTGTTATCAAAGCTGTGCTAAGCTTAGTAATGAAATCAGAATCTGATTAAGTTTGCTGGGACTTGCGATCCTTCTCACTCTGCCTGGCTTTCCTTCAATTGTGATCAAGGATGAAAATGATATGAGCCTTTTAACATCACTCCCCTGCCCTCCTCTTTTTCCTTTCCTCCAGAGCCCTTTCTCCCTCCTCCAAGCCTTTTATCACAAGGAGAAGAAAAAAATCAGCAGATCAGTCCAACAGTCGTGGGGTGTTTTCACATGGGGGGTTTGGCAGGGTCTTTAAGCCCTTTCCACTGGGTGTTTGTTGGCTCTCATTAAGGGCCATGCAGGCGACATTCCTGCCATGCCTCACAGGGCTCAAACTGTGCTTAGGATGCAACAAGTCTCAGTCTTGCCCTCAGTGTTCGAGTTGCAGTCTGATCCAGCTCACAGATATCTACGTTCTGCCCTCAGATTCCAGCATTTTGCTTACCTGGGCAGGTTTTAATCTGAATCATTCACCCATTCCTATAAAACCACAGGGTGTATTAGGTGACTTCAAGGCTGTGGAACATAGAGATGCCAGCCAGAAAAAGACCAGTTGTTTTGCTGTCAGTTGTGTTTGTGCACATAATTATGTGAGCATAACTTAACCTTCTAATCCATTTTTTATAATTCTGTATTTAGAAAAGTGCATTATTGTTAAAGTTCTCCTTCAGTGCAGCACATAACGCTGTAATGACTTGTAGGAACAGTTAAATCCATATTTAAATGATTTATTGGTTTTAAAAATGGATGACAGATGTAGAAATGAGAGATATGTTTATCATGATGAATTCTTGTGTTGGAACCAAGTTAGCTTTCATCAGCTACTTTGTACTATTTTATTACACCATTGATCTGAAATCTGATTTTTGTACCTTGACATAAAATGAGGCTTGAAATATGTTTTCAATATTACCTATCTATAAATTCCATCAGACTAGCCTTATTTTGACTGTGGTAAGACCATCTTGGAGTTGCAATTAATAGAATATCATAGACTGCTTTTTCATTTTATTTCTATCTCCTCCAGCAAGTCAGAGCAATGATGGATGGTCACTTCAGGATTTTCTCTGTGTTCTGAACTGTAAACAATGTATTCCAATGACTCAGAGATTAAAGTTTGTTTTACAGTGTTTTATTTGGAACACTAGATTCTTATTTTATTATATTTTCTGAAAAACTAAAACAACAAAGAAACTGGCTTACTTCATGTTCACATTGAATAGGCAAAATCATCCCTTAGGTTCAAGACCACATCCTTGACTTTTTATGGTGGTCTAAGAAAAAAAAAGAGATGTTTCTAGAACATATAGCACATGTATTCAGAACATTTAGAACACTTATTCAATAATATAGGCAAATAAGAAAATCCAAGAGAGTTTACTTACAGAACTTCAGAGAAACTTATCTGCGTAGGGTTGATATTAGCTTAGCTTTCAGTCAGACTGTCAGTTCCTATTTGCTGTATCTTGGCTCAGCTACTTGAACACAACTGTGTGTAGACATGTTGCTTGCATACTAGTCCAATGTTTTGAACTTAAAACTCTGAACTTGACAGACCATTTCCATAACATGAATCTTCTGGCTGAGATTCAGCTTTTGTGCCTCAGTTTTCTCTGACATAAAATGGAGATAGTGACTGTTTTATGAAGCTTAGGTAGGTGTATTAAGAAGAGTTCGTATATGACTACCACTACTACTTAGTGTTATCAAAGTCATTAACAATAGTAAAGATAGTAGGATATCAAGAGCTCATCAAGCTCAGTGTGCATTTGGTTTATTTTATGGAGCTTTGAAACAGGTCTCCAAAGAGGTGCAGATAGTCTTATATTTAGAAGCAGCTAACATGTTTAAAATGAAGTTTTATGGTCTGACCCATGGTCACTAAGGTTTAATACCACTTTATACAAAATTGGCTTCGTTGGGCAAAGATACCACATCTCACAGCCTTCCAGCTCACTTTCACAAACTCTTCCCTGGTAAGCTCAACTGCTCTGATACTGACAAAGAAGAGCGCCTATTTTCCCTGTGTAACGAATCCCAGTTTCACTCACATGGTATCCCTACCCATTTTGAGTTAGCTGTATTTTGGTAAGTTTTCCATTTCACTGCCAAATGCTGTCTGGCATTTGGTATTTTCTAACCATGAGAGGGCCTCAAGCTTCTCAGGGGTAACCGAATTTGGATTCCATTATCCCAGAAGCCAAGACAAAATGATGTGTCCATGGAATAGCAAAAATTAATTTTGTGAAAGTAAGTGGTCTGAGATGGACAGTGCAGCTGAGATGGGAGAGTGCCTCTAGACAGACTCAGAGAAATCAGGTAGTTTGGGGATACAGGGAGAGCGACTGGGAGAAGTCAATGAGACCTTGAAGCTTATTGAGGGGGAGAAAGAAATATTGGGGTTTGAACACTGAGCCAGGGGCTGGAAGAGGTCTGTATTTTGAGGGAATGAAGGTACAATAAGCTTCTTACATCGCCCTTGCTAGGTTGGTCTGATCTCTAGGTGCAAGGCCCCTTTCCTGAATCCACATGCCTTCCCAATACTATGCAGAAAATTACCCTGCTTTCTCTTATCCCTGAATGCAGATTTCTGCCTTACAGACAGAAAAGCCAAGTTGGGCTAAGTGCCAAGCTGGATATCGGGTGTGGAATAAGACTGTGGCTCTGCTGTGATTGGGGAAGATGAGGAGAATAGCAGTAATTGCTGCTGTTAAGGAAAAGCAAGGCGCTAAAGAAACCCTTTGGCCACACATCCTTTCTACCTCCCCGCTATCTATGTCTGTCTGTTTTCAAATTACCTAGTCTCCATATCTTCTTGCACCACAAAAATAAGGGGGTGGGGGTGTATGATGCCTCCCCCATGGTCTGTTGTGCTAAGTAAACATCTATTTTTGCTAAGTCTAAGGGCAGCACCATTGCCAGGTGCTGAAGTTGCAGCTCTGCTCCTGAAAGTTTATGAAGGTTGAAAAGCTTACGCAAGAAATTACAAATGCAGTCAAGGGCTCAAGCAATTACACTCTTCAAAGTGTTTCTCCTATCTCAGTGAACAACTTGAGATTTTTAAGGGTGTATTCATTTTACAGTGGAAGGAAAAGGTCAGTCTGGTGGCTCCCTGTTTTCTTAATTTAAATCACTGGGTTTTCCCTCAGTAATTCAAAACAGAGATTAAGGATTGCAGGAAAAATTCTTAGGAACTGTAGCATTCTGTAGGAACAACAGCAAAAATCATAGAAAGCTGATTTTTTTAATTATAGTTTAATCAACCTAATTAATTCCAATGGTACTAAAATCTAGTTAAAAATAGCTTTTTTGTTATTGTATCGCTGCACAAATACACTTATCTGCAATTTTGACTTAAGGCCTTCTGTGCCTCAGGTGTGCCCTACCTTTGAGAATGCAAAGTTAGTTCCATGAAAATTTAGGCTAGAGAAATAACTTTGGACCAGTCCAATTTTATATTTCCTAGCATTTGATTAAAGTCACAGAAGTACTTGCTGAGCAATGGTTGATTCATGTCAATAATTTCCACCAGGCTTGGTTTCTCCATTGTTGGTGTTTTGCTTGCTTTGTCACTGGTAAATTGCCAATTCATTTTTTTCCTTCTGTGACTCACATCCTCAGGCTAGTTTTTCTCAATATCAGGGCAGGCAAATATATTCTGGACCAGCATGATGTTCCTTTGTTCTTTGGGACTCTACTTTTAGTTTGCATAAGAAGCCGTCATTGAGTGGTAGGTATTGTCCCACTACACTTAGTTGGTATGAATAAGTCACAGTAAATGTCTCCTGTGTAAAACCTGAAGTTGTCCCCTGGCCTTATTGTATGAAGATAATATCCAATCCTATACTAACATAGTAATACCTAGAAAATGGTTTTGTTTTCTTTTAATGTAGCAGGTAGGAGACTTGTCTCACCACTGCAGATCCTGTAGTACATTTTCCCCCAGTGCTTTCTTCCTACAAGAGGATAATTAATTTCCCTGACGGTTTAGTGGCTAGTTCATCTCTAAGGTAACTGGTGAATAGTCTGAGATTATTTATGTTTCTGGAAAGAACAACAGCAGCACACAAAGTTTTCTTTCTTGCTATTCTTCATTGTTTGCATAACATGTACTTCCCCGGGTAGACAAGCATGTTTTGTAATTCAAGGTCCCTGGAAAACAACAAGGCAATTATTCATGGAGGAAAGGATTCACTAAATTTGAACTCATGTTGTGAGTTGTTCATAAAACATTTTCTAAAATCTGTGACATTTGGAAAACACTGAACATTAAAGAGCTTTGGTTCCCAGACCTTTTTGAAACTTTTATGCTTAGCTGCTCTCCCCTAAAACCATAGGGTTTTAAGAAATTTTTGTTGTTTTTTAAAAAGTAGACCTGAGTTTAAATTATTCAAGCAGATCAGACTATCAAAATAGCAATTCTTGGCTTAAAAAAAAAAAAAACCAAAACTGTGAATATTTGTTGGTTTAGTCTCATAAATTCCACTGTATGATCTTCCTTAAGATTAGACGTTGATTTGTAGTCTAATTCCTAAAATTGTCCATTGAAATTTTTTTATGCACCTGAAATTGAAATAAAAATCTACTTCAGGGTCAAGTGCATAAAGCATTTTTGTTTTGAGGGGACTTGGTGTTTGCTTTCAGCTTTGGGACAGTCCATGTTACCTTCAGTCCCACAAGCTGCTACCTCATCTTAACAACAGTAACCTTACTGAAATCTATGGTTTATTTTTTGCAGATAAATGCTATAGTTATATATATAGGAGTGTAAGTCTTTTTTTTTTTTTTTTTTTTTAGTATTGTAGAATTGGGTGGTTAGTAGGATCGGTCCTATATTGACAGTTGGAAGGGAAAGTCAGGCTGATACAAATTTCTGAATCTGTCTAGTCACTTACCATGGCTGCCGATGAGCCATGTCTGTTACATTGCCCTCAGATGCTATTTTCTGATTCTTTTCCTCATTCAAAGAAGCTTACACACTTTTTCCCCATTGAGAACAAGATGTGTGCAAACCCACAGGAGATTTACATTACATGCATGCCAGTTTCTTAATGAAAGGGAACTTGCTGTTCTGCCCCTTAAGCATTCATATTTTCTCTTGTGTTTCAAAGCTGTTTTGTGCCTTAGGGGTAAAAGTCACAGCTTCTGTACCACAAAATCAAGCTGAATTCTTCAGAGAGAGAGTCTGTGTTGGGTAGAGTTTTAGTTCTGCCCTGAAACAGTTTTCTTGTGACAAGGAAACAAAAGTTGTGACGCAGAAGTTGTGTTCTCATGTTTCTTTCTACTTACTGCTTGTTTAGTTCATATGGTTGTTTTTCTGTTGATATTTACCATGGAAATATATATGCCCCAGGTAACATACCTGCATCTGTAATTTCTTCAGATTTCTCAGAGCCCTTATGGAAGGTCATAAATCTGTTTCCTTTAGAAAAAAAAATCTAGTCAATAAAATTCCTTCTACTTGCTTCAGGACAGGCTAGATCGACAAAAGGTTAGTGGTTTTATTTTATAACGGTGTTTAAACAGCATAATATTCTAACTCAGCTTTAAAACACTGCTAACTTTAACTTATTCTATCTGGACACATATATAAATCATAGGGGTAGTAAGATGTGGACAGAATGTGATAAAAGTGAGAAAAAAGAAGACTTGTTTCTTTGTACCTATGAATGTTCCTGGTTTTTAACCAATCTGCTGCTCATGTTGAAAGGTACAGCTCAGTCTTGACTCCGGACATGACAATAAAATATAGTCCAAATTCTCCTGCTTGAATCTAAATGTCTCAGAAAGCTAATTTAATTAAACTTAATTCCTTTTCCTCCAAAAAAGTAATTCAATCTAGGAAAAGAGTATTACAAATATGACCAGTCCCTGTCCTTACATCTCTTCACAAAATTCTTTTGGTAAAAGTCTAGCTATTTTTTTTTTTATTTTAACTGATATTAAGAGGACCCTAGTTCTCATATCTACTATAGAAATCCACATGTAGTAAGTGTCTTGTATAGGGAAAGCATTTGCAGAGAAAAGTAATTTCCTTCATGAGGTTACAAAAGATTATTATAAATTGTGTAAAAATGATTTCATAACTAGAAAAATCAGACTGACAGTGCCTTTAATAGTGACTAACCATTTAAAAATAGCATTTTCAAATGGAAAGGTGATAGATATTTTGGAAGTACTAATGGTGACAAAAAGATAAATAGATGCCCTGCTACACACAAGCACATTCAGGATAAGCCAGACTCCGATTCCTTGATTTCATTACAGAAAGTGGTTTGTTGGATAAAGGGGAAAATGGTGCCATTGTGCTAAACAAAATTTTAATATACGAATGTATATAGAGCTTTAATAGCTGCAACTGCTGATCCATGGCTGAAACAGCATACAACCTGCATGTGAGAGAAATTCAGATGCATGAAATATTAATGATGATTTTAAGAGGACTATACTTTTTCAAACAATGCTCAATTTACAGTTGTGCTGTCAAAACCTTTCTATTTCCCACATAACTGTCTGCTTCTAAATTAAAATAAATATGCTTTATTTAAAATGCATGAAACCTGAGGATAACGGTCTACAAATTTAATCCAGATGCATACTAACTGCTAGAATAAACATTTCAGAATACGGTTTTACATAATACACTTATCTGTTTCATTTGGCTGTCCCCATAAACTCACTACACTCCAAGCATAAACAGGTTGTTAAGTACATTTAAGGATTTTAGAATGAACACCAGAGCGGCCATTATCATTAAAATGAAGTGCTTATATTGGAGTCAGGCCACACGGAAGTGTTTACCCAGTACTGAATTAGAATTTCAATTTTTTCCTTCTCTTAGGCACTGGAGTATGGATGGCTCTGATACATCAGCTTGAAACCCATCATTTGAAGATCGAGCGCTAGATGCACATACAACAATACAAACATGCAACAGTCCATTTCTACATGGTGAGAATACACTATAACATTAAATTTCTGTAATATGAATTCTCTGGTTTTCTGGTTTATTTTCCTCATAGCTGGATGCTGAATGCTAGCTCTAGTGCAGGGTCACATGCATGCTCCTGACCTGTCAATAATATTCTGTTTCCTGCATGCACATGTACATTCTTTGAATGTTCCAGATCACAATACTGAGATAACCTCTGAACCTTTCAATGGCACAAATGGAATAGAAGGAGGGATGAGGCAGTCAGTGCAAAGCACAAGGAATAGGATATAGTGTGAGTTGACTGGTAGCATTGATCATCTTTTTCTGGCAAAAAGGAAGCTTCTGCTTCATTTCACAAATTATTTTTAAAGTTGTCATGTTAATTGATTCTTGAATAGTCTACTTAATGAAGCTTTGTCAAGTATTTTCTACAAATGGTAAGTCTGAGTGAAGAAACACACAAGAGAATGACATAATACATTCTAAAAAGATCATTTACTAGACTGAAAAATATCACACACACAAATGTGAACATAGGGACTTCTGGGCAAATTTCCCTTATCCTTGATTTCTTTAGTTTTCAGAGAATGCAGAGTAACAAGTAGGCAAAGTATTAATATATATGCAAATAACTGCCATTAGTTTCCATATTCCACTTGGTCTTCCAGGCCAGCCTTGGCATCACAGTCTGATAGCAATGATTCTTTAACTTAGTTTGCATAGTCACTAGTTTGCCCTGCCTCTGTTTTAATATAGGAATAAGCTACATATATAATTGGTGGTGCTTCTTGTAAATAGAGTTCTTTGTAAATCACAGATTTTTCAGATCAGGTGATTTATATTTTTAAAGACCTGGTTAGTGTACAACTATTCTATACTATATAATTATAGTATACTATATTTTATCTATAATAGAAAATCGAATACAATCTGCAAGAAAGACAAAACTGCAGATCATCAAGAGAAGAAAAAGTACATCAATAACACCAACTGTGCAAGACAAGGAGTTGTCTTTGCAGTCTCAAGGCTTGGGGGTCACCTACATAATATTCTTCAGGGTGAGAAAAAAAACCTGACCGTCTTTCAATACTTCATCATCATTATACAACAATTCCTACTGCTACAGTGCTAGATCCACCAGAGCTAATTCTTTGATGGATGTTTTCTATTTTTCTACTTCTTCAAGGGTCAATCCCTTTTTCTTTTTAACAATAGACCAGAAAATAACATGAAACACGAGAGAAATAATAAAATTGGTAGTGGTGCAGATACAACACTGCACCTCTTCTACAGATAAAAAAAACCCACAAAACAAAACCAAAAAACAAACCAGGGGAAAAAAAGAAAGAAAAGCAAAGAAATCAAAACAAAGAAGCCCCACAAATAATTAACACTTAATGTAGCCAAAAGATTCAGCAGAAGCCAGTAGGGGGTGTTAATCTTAGTTGCAAGACAAAGGGAGATGTTCACCTTTGCCAATTTATGGTGTAATGAGGAGTTGAATGTGTGAAGAGAAGGGAAGGGGAAAGGAAAAATGGAAAGGAAAGCCAGAAGGGAAGAGGGAAGGGAGGAAAATGGAAAAAGGAAAAATAAAAAGGAAAACAGAAAAGGGAAAAGGGGGAAGTGGGATAAAAAAAAAGATTGGATCTGAAGTTCTGAATTGACATGTCATTTGTGAAAAATGATGCTACCCACTTGTATTGCTTTTATAGACCACCTCAGGATTATACATAACTCAGATATCAGTGTTGTTTTAGCAAACTTTGAAACAACAACTACCTGAGCTATCTTGTGTGATAGAAATATGATGTATTTCATTAGTGTTTGTCAATCTTTTTTTAGATTTGGGACATGAAGTTTTTTAAAAGGTATAATCTCTACAGGTCTAATTGATAGCCTACATTCATGAAGCTATTTTCCCCAGGGAAGTATGAAAGCCTTTCTTCTGGAGACCTGTTAAAGATATTAGCATAGCTCAATGTTTTACTTTTTTGCAGATATCACGAGCTTTTACATTATGACACATCCCAGTAAAATATATACAAATATATATCTTTAAAAGCTATATTTATTTAATTTAATTCATACATTAAATTCTTTCTGCAGTTGCTTGCAGCACTTTTGTCTTCCTGACTTTCAGGCACTTCTCATCTACCATAAACTAAATCTCTCACAAAGAAACTAAATGAAAATGAAATTGTCAACAAATAAGAAAATTGGATTTATTTTCTTGCTTGCTTTCACACACCAGATATGACAGCAAAACACATCAGAACTGAAATTCAAAGGTTAATTTCCTTAAGAGGGCTTCTGGACTTACTGTAACATCCAGAGATCTACTTCAATTACTGAAAAATTAGACTTAAAGTGGATGAATGCACACAATATATTTGTTCTTTGTTACAATATATTTGTTCTTTGTTACAATATGAGTGAAAAATTTCTTTCCATTATCCTTTTGATGAAAGTACACTCCTGTCTGCCTAATAACATGTTTCCTGTTTGTATGCTACAGACTTGCTAAACACTTCCTCTAAAAATTGCAGAGTAAATAGAAAGATTTACCTGGGCATATGGCAGAGAATTAGAAGAACTTCCTTGTAAATCTTAACTGACCTATATATCTTAGCAAGTGATTAATTCTTACATTTTAAGAGAATGACCAAAAAAGGAAGGAGAAGACTGAGAGGAAGAGCAGAGGCAGAAGTGCTAGCACTAATACAGAAAAAAAGAAACAAATGTGTAATCTTTGCGTGCCTTGGGTATTTGGAAAATTTCTGAAAGCCGTAAAAAAATTGTTATGCTTGTAGCCATCTTCTATCCTGTTCCTTAATTTTAAAGATTGGTTGCCATCATTTAAGCCCAGCTGGCAACAAAGCACCACTAGCTTGCTCCTCCCCCGGTGTGCACCTTCCGGAACTGGATCCTTAGGTCCACTCTGAACCTCGTGACTCAATGGGAGGGATCTCCTTATTTTCTCCTTATTTTCCTTCCCTGAACTGAACCCCAAATAAGCAAGGCTTGTGGTATATGTTTGGTGATGTACGGTTAGGATATTACACAGTTTACTGACGTAGTTTCATGCCTATTCTTGTGAGCAAATAAAAATTGAGGTTTGTGAGTTAAAGGATCCCTGGTGTCATTTCACCTTAATCCTCTCCTGGGAATCAATGAACCTGAGTCATCATCCTGAGAAATTGGGACGTGACAAGGAGGCCTCAGATCCTCTGTATCTCCAACTCCAAAACCCCAGGGGTCAGCCTTGGTGCTTTCTGCCAGAGACTCCAGGTAGGGCTATTCTCCCCGGCTGCAGTGTAGAGCACATTTTTAACATCTTGTCCTGCCCGGACTGGCCCAAGGGCCACTGCATGAACAATCTCCTGCTTAATTTGTTCAAAGGCTTGTCGTTGTTCAGGGCCCCATTTGAAATTGTTCTTCTTCCGGGTCACTTGGTAGAGAGGGCTTACAATCAGATGTAATTTGGAATATGCATTCTCCAAAAACCCACAACACCTACGAAGGCCTGTGTTTCCTTTCTACTAGTTGGTGGAGACATAGCTGCTATCTTGTTGATCACATCCATTGGGATCTGACAAAGCCCATCTCACCATTTTATTCCTAAAAACTGGAACTCCTGTGCAGGTCCCTTGACCTCACTTCGTTTCATGGCAAAACCAGCCTTCAGAAGGATTTGAACTATTTTCTTCCCTTTCTCAAAAACTTCTTCTGCTGTGTTGCCCCGTACGATGATGTCATCAATGTACTGCCGGTGTTCCTGAGCATCACCCTGTTCCAGTGCAGCCTGGATCAGTCCGTGGCAAATCGTAGGGCTGAGTTTCCAACCCTGGGGCAGTCAATTCCAGGTGTACTGGAGGTCCCTCCAAGTGAAAGCAAACTGTGGCCGGCACTCTGCTGCCAAAGGGATTGAGAAAAACGCATTTGCAATATCAATTGTGGTGTACCACTTGGCTGCCTTTGGCTCCAGTTCATATTGAAGTTCTAGCAAGTCCAGCACGGCAGCACTCAGCAGCGGCGTGACTTTATTCAGGCCATGATAGTCTACTGTTAGTCTCCACTCCCCATTAGACTTTTGCATTGGCCATATGGGACTCTTGAAGTGTGAGTGAGTTTTGCTGATCACTCCTTGGCTCTCCAGTCAACTAATCAGCTTATGGATGGGAGTCAGAGACCCTCAGTTTGTGCAATATTGCCGCTGGTGCACCATTGTGGTAGCGATCAGCACCTGTTGCTCTTCAATCCTCAGCAACTCCACAACTGAAGGGTCCGCCGAGAGATCAGGAAAGGTAGACAGCTGTTCAATTTCCTCTGTCTCCAATGCAGTTATACCAAAGGCTCACCAGTACCCTTCTGGGTCCTTGAAATACCCTCTCCTGAGGTAATCTATGCCAAGGATGCATGAGGCCCCTGGGCCAGTCACAATGGGGTGTTTATGCCAGTCATTCCCAGTTAGATTCACTTCAGCTTCCAATACAGTTAGCTATTGGGATCCCCCTGTCATTCCAGAAATACAAATGGGTTCTGCCCCTTTATAGCCTGATGGCACTAGGGTACATTGTGCACCGGTGTCCACTAGAGCCTTATACTCCTCCTGTGGGTCTGACGTGCCATGCCATCGAATCCACACTGTCCAGTAGACCCTGTTGTCCCTTTCCTCCACCTGGCTGGAGGCAGGGCCCCTCTAATCCTGGTCATAGTATTCATTACTCACTTTTTGTAAACATGAATCTGAAGTCCCCTCAAGAGGATCAGAAGTGAGATCAGCCCTTCTACTCTGTCTGGGCAACTGCCCGCTGGAAACCGGAGCAGCATTTTTCCAGGAAGAATCCCCTTTTGTGATAGTTTTCCCTTGCAACTCACATACCCCTGCCTCTGGGGTCGAGGTAGGTTTTTCCATCACACTTTCTCATGTCCTCTCTGTGGTCACATGAGCAAAACAATAGGGTACCCCATGGTATGTGCCTTCTATATCCTCTCTCTTGAGCAGAGGAATGCTTACTCCTAATAGCTGAGATATGGGCCCATCCAGGTGGGGAGAAGGACATATCCTCTTTGAATTGCTGGAACTCCCATGGTTAGTTTCTCCACAGCTGAGATGCAAACCTGTAGGGAGGAAGAGACACTTCCTTCCTGTTGCCGGAGTTGGCCAGCCACTTCATCCACCATTTGTCCCTCCCCTTCTTTCCAGGACATTACTGCCAATGAGTTGGCATACGACGGTGATGTACTTCATAGAAACTTCCACCACATGGGTTATGTGCATTGAACTTCAGCTGGATAGGTGAGTAACTGGTTGTTATCTGGATCATTATAAATCACCTCCAGCATGGTTAATTCCCTCAGGTACTGGACACTTCTCTTCATGGTGGTCCACTTGCCTGGGTGACATGTAACATCTTCCTTGAAGTACCTTTCCTTTACACCTGACAGAAGTCACCTCCAGAGGCTGAGGGCTTGTGTCTTTTTTCCAAGCGCCTGGTCAATACCCCCTGCTCTAGACAGGGATCCCAGCTGCTTGGCTTCCCTACCCTCTAATTCCAAGCTACTGGCCCCATTATCCCATCATCGGAGGAGCCAGGTAACAATGTGCTCACCTGGATGGCAGCTGAAATCCTTTCGTGTATCTTGCAGCTTACTTGGGGATAGGGATTGGGTGATTATCTCTGGTTTTGCATCTTCTTCTTGTTCTCATGATGACCCTAGTTCACCTTCATCTCTCACTAAGTGAAGTGATTTTTTTGTGTGTATTTCTTCTTCTGCATAGGGGCAACTGATACCTGAGCAGGTTGGTTCTCTGGTTCAGCTGCAGTGTCTCTCACCAGGGTTTGAGTAGCCACCGCGCCTGTCACTGGGGTTGGAGTAGCTGCACTGCCTGTCAGTCTGTTTTCCATCCCTTCCCCCTGATGGTGCTGCATAATATCGAGCAGTGTTTGGTAGATACTGGCCAAGGCCTAGCACAGTGTGGTAAGTTGTACCTCTTTGGAATAACCACAGCATATTCCTTTCAAATATTCTATCACTTCATCAGGGTCCTGTAGTTGTTTGGGAGTGAAGTTGCAAAGCATTGGAGGTAAGAAGTTCTCTAGATACCTGCCATGTTCCCTAAAATGCCATGCCACCCATGACTACCCAGCCTTGGGGCAGATCTCTGGGTGGTATTCTTTAAAATTTTTTTTCTAATCCTAAACAAGACCTGAAACATATTCAGGAGACATAGCAAGAAGAGCATGCTGGCTTGAACATCCCAAGGATATTCAAAATTCTCAAAAGCTGTTGTAATTAGCCTGAAGGAGAAAGGGGAGGTGAAAGAGCAGGAGAAAGTATCCCAACATGTCTTCCCCATAGATTGGGTGTGATTACTAATAAATTCTGAGAGAAGGCGCCTGAGGTACGGGCATGACAACAATGCCACATACAAATACAAGCTTAACCTCATGACCAGTGATGTAATCATACCATAAGTCAATATTAACCAGTACAGCAAAATCATAGTCCTGATCCCTCTCCCAGAGGTGATAAACATCACTGCAGGGAATACATAGTGCATATAAGAATTTACATAACACTAGCATGTGAACAAATAAACTAATATTGTGACCAGTGACTATTTAACTAATATAAGAAATACGTATAACAAATTTTGTTTTAACACACTCTGGTCAGGTCTGTCATTACCTCAACCCTTCGTGCCCCATGTTGGTGCCCAAAAGGACTGTCCTGGTTTAGGCCCAGCCAGCAGCGGAACACCACGTGGCTGCTCGCTCACTCCTCCCCTCCTCGCTGGGATGGGGAGGAGAATCGGAAGAAAAAGGTAAAACCTCATGGGTTTAGATAAGACCAGTTTAATAGGACAACACAAAGACAGAAGAAATAATAATAACAATAATACTAATAAAAGAATATGTAAAACGAGTGATGCACAATGCAATTGCTCACCGCTCGGAACACTATGCTCAGCCCATTTCCAAGCTGTGATCCCTCCTCCCCTGGCCAGCTCCCCCAGCTTACATACTGAGCATGACATCAGTATGGTATCAAATATCCCCTTGGCTAGTTTGGGTCAGCTATCCCGTCTGTGCCCCCTCCCAGCTTCTTGTGAAAATTAACCCTATCCCAGCGAAACACAGGATACTGGTAAATGGTGAATGATGGTAAATATTTTTGATTTTCATGGTATAAATCATTTTACATGGACTGAACTTTAGATTGCAGAATTTCTGGATGATGGCCACCTCTATCTTTGTGTATTGTTCAAGACTACATAGGCAGTCAGAGGGAAACAAATAAATAGTTGTCACCATCTTCTATGGTTCTTGAATCTTTATTAAATGCAAAATGGCTGCTGGCTCTTTTCAAGGTAATTTGTTAAGAGCAGAAAAGGGCATCAAAATAATATCAATAATGTTCAGTGATTGCTAATAACATCCTAGTGAAATGGATGTATAAATTTCTTTTCGACAAGTATACATCATGCTCTGACCTTTTAGTTCTTTACTAGTATCACCAATGACAATGTAAAATTCTCTCAGATGCTATGTTTTTCTGTGATGTGGACACCACTCACAAGGAGCTCAGATGAGACTAACAACTTATTTAGCATAGGTCACTGAACAACTATCAAATGCTCAAAAATTCCAGTGACTACTGACTGCAGAAGATTCAGAGCAGTGAGTTAGAGGTGAAAGACTTCATAAACCATTTCCGTTCCACTAAGCCATCCAGTCTCCTCCTCTGCTCCTTTTCATTATATTTGACATTTTTTAGATTTAATCTTGGTTCCAGACTAGTAGCTTGTAGCTGTGGGCTGAGGGGATGAGACTTTTCTGAGATGTAGAACATATTAAAAGGGAAAAATATGAAAGGTATGTGGAAAATGCAGGCCATAGAGAGTTTAATAGAGTTAGTTGCTAAGCACAGGCACTTTCAGGAAAGAGTTCAGTTTCTAATGTTGCTCCTGATAGCCAAACCAACTTAGTGACAAGGGAGCTGCTTCTTCAACAACTGTGATTCCTCTGTGAAACACTGCATGACCTTGGCACCATGGAAGGGACAGAACTGTCACTGGGTTTTAGTCAAAATTGCTGAATTTGCTCCTATGTGGGGAAGGAGTGATTATAGTTCTCATTATTTGCAGAATGGGCCTTATTTCCTCAGCTGAGCTCTCTCTCGTTCTCATTCTGCACACATGCACACTCACAACCACAAAGTGAACTGGAAGGATACAAAGAAAAGTATAAACAAATGTAAGATGTCTGGCAATGTGTCAGGATATTTCTCCAAGAAGCAAATAATTAATAGACAAAGATAAATTTTTATTATTTTTATTTCATCTTTTTAAAACAATATGTATGCACTTGCATAAATTGTGTTCAAATATAAGCCTGGACTACAGAATAATTTGTCTACTTTAAGAGATTCATAATAATAATATGGTAAGTGACAAGCTAAGTCCATACTTCTTTATTCTTAGCCCCAAAACCTAAATGGTAATCCCAGCCTGCCACTTCAGTACTCCATGGCAAAGTGCAAGAGAAGCAGTCCAAAGTGCTTAGGAAATACAATTAGACAGTTTTCTTCTTATAAAGATCTTTCTAATATTAGACAATGTTTGTGTGCATGTGGCTTTACAGATTGATAAATTCTTTCTGAACGTGTATTTGTGTAGTCATACATGCTCATATACATGTACAAAATAAAAATATGGGTTATAGAAATACATAAGTAGGTAGTTAGTATGTATTGTATTTGTGTGTATATATCTTCCAAGTGTACCCATAATTGCACATATTCCGTGCTGTATAACTGCGGGTACGGATTTTTTATAAGGAAGTATATGAAAATATAGCAGACATGGGTATATGAGTGCATATTTAACTTTTAGAAAGACTACAGGAACACAAAGATTTGAAGATGGTTTGACATTACTCAAGTATGCTTGAATAATTCAAATTTACCCCATATTGCAGAATAGGCTCTAAAATACAGCTATGCATGTATTGTGATTTAGATACTGAATTTTAGCTAACTACATTGAATTCACTTGGGGTGAATGAAAACCACATTTGATCTATTACTGTCTGCCTGTTATGGAAAAGGAAAGTATTTGAAATATGTTCTCTATATTACAGTATACACCTGCTTTCTGCCCTAAATAATAAGAACCTAACAAAAGGCAAGAGTTAATACTACCTTCAGCCATGGCTGGTAACTGCATGATGGTTAAAGGTGCTACACAGAGAGAAAATGTCCACATTTGTACAAAGGCTTATATACATTTGAACATTTATACTTTTCTGCATTGTGAGATCTTGCAGCTTTTCTCCTCCTTGTAAAGAGGAGAATAATATTTTAAAAACCCGTCTTGGTTAAATTTTTCACTTGGTAACAACAGTGTAGCGTGTTGTATTTCTATGTCAGAGAATATGCATATAGACATATAGGCATATAGGCAAGGGCAGTCCATAACTGAAGCATACATAAGCTCTGCTTTACCTTCAGTTTTTTCACAGGGACGGTCCCAGGGCTGTCCTTAACCAAAAGCAGAATAAATTGCCTTCTTTGGACTGCCTTTCCACAGGTCCCCTGTCTGATTTCAATAATGTGATTGTAGGTGTTAGACATCCCAACCCTTTCCTCACCTTTTGGTGTGGGACAGAGGGAGAAAATGCACCTGACCTGGACCTGGTCTGTCTGTGCTCATGGCCTTGAACTGGCAGAGGGCCATGCAAATCATGGAGCTGCCACTGCTCGGTATTAATTTTTAAACTGCCTAAGCCCTGCCGTGGCTCAGAGGCACTTCAATTCTCTACTTTGGAGCAAATGCTGAAAGCAAAAATGAAAAAAAGAAGTGTCTGGTGTTTGTTTTGAAGATGTGGTATATTGCAAAGTTTTCTCCAGCTGACATTTCACCGTAGCTCAGGTGGAGAATGTGAATGTTAAAATATGTATATTTTTCCATGGATCACCAGGACTATTTAAAACCAAAATCAATAAACTTGCCTGCAACAGAAAGATTTCTTGTTAGATTTTTTCCCCTGTATTCCTCTGGCACTGCTATGAAAGGCAGAGTGTGTACCCAGTACTATGCACACAACCAACGCAACCTCAGACTTCCTCTAGGAAAAAATCTTTCAAAATGTGACTTCAGATTATAAGGAGGATTCTTCGCCATGAGCACCAAATATCATGGATATTACAGAAGAAAATATTTTAATACTTATTTCTAATCTGCAATTAAAATGTATCTGGATTGTATTTCTAACAATTTCCAAGGTTCTCTTCTCCTGCCTGTTTCACCTAAATTTTATCTTTGAGCCAGGAGGAAAAAAGCATGGAAGAAAAATAAGAATTAATGCTGTCTAAGGATAAACACTTAGAGAAATAGAGTAAAAAAATCCCAATAAATCATCAAACAACTTAAGTTGGTTAGTAAATTATCTGCAACGCCAATTTAGAAATTGAGAAAGTTGCTGAGCTATTCCAGCACTTGTAGCTTTTGCTTTCTGTTTCCACCTGCTCCAAAATCAATCAACATTAAATATATTCCAGGATAATCAAAACAGTGTGGTGTGAAATTCACAAATTTTTTTTCATCAGATTTTATTATTTCATTTGGGATTCATCTAATCTCTAACTTTTGAATTTCACTGGTTATCTATTAGTCACGTGTATACAAAGACAAACTGAGAGAATGATTTAAGAGCTATTGTCATAATTGGTCAAGGAAATCTTTTATGCCAATATCTGAGCAGGCTATCTGTCATGTAATATTTTCCTTGCAGAAATCTAAAATTTAATTGGCTTTGTCAGTGTACCTTATTATATATTGATGGATGAACAAGTCTTGCCTTTTGAAAGTAGAAAAAGTGATAAAAGACATATTTTTGTGTTCAAAGCTATGATAATACACGCATTTTAAAATGTATCATATATGACAGTCATCTTTATTTTACAAATGCATACTTCCTTACTCTAAAATGTATCTTCTTCTGAGGCTTGGAGTCATTTAAGTTGACTTCATAATTATTTAGAAAGAAATTATTTTCTGGTCTTCAATTACAATATGCCTATGCCAACAAAAACGGCTTATGTTCCTCTGGTGAATAAACCATAACAGTAACTCTCCTCCTTCAACTCCTCTCTACTTGGCTTATTTCATGTAAAGTCAAGATGGAAAAATAATCGTTCCATTCTTTCAATTTGGTAGGATATTATTGCTAATACTGACAAACAGACAAAATCTCAGGCATGCGTGAGAACACATTGCCCTTACTGTCCAGCTGAAAGCAAATACCTTTCAATGGGATACAAGAAAGAGCATGACAGACATACCGAAAAAGCAAATGAAAATAAAACCCTTTAAAAATATAGAAGAGCATCTTCTTCTGATCAGCAAGCATTGCTGAGCATTTAGGATGAAAACAAGATTGTGCCAATTTGTGGGGTGTAACCACTCCACAAAGGACAATAAAAGGGAGCATTTCCTTTAGCAGGGAATGCACAGCAACTCCCTCTCAGGGCCTGTAACTGGAAGCCATAATATAGCACACTGGAAACAATGGGTATTTCAGTCCAGTATGACCATAGACACCTCTGTTTTCACCCATGTCATGCAGTGGACTCACTGCACCTTCAGACGGGTAAGCACATGCGGATGCTGAAACTATTCTGGCCAAAGAAACTGCTGAGTTTGCCTCCATACAGCTGGGTTAGCTTATGGTCCACTTGGCCCAAAAGTCTGCGTGTCCAGTTAATTTCTTTCTAAAGAACTAAACAGCTTACCAAAAACATAGTAATTGTTTCTATAAAGGTAATTGATAGGCTGAGTAAAATTGAGCCCCCTTTGACACCAGTAGCAAAACTCCCACTGACATCAGCACAGCAAAAGTTCAGCAAATTTTACTGAATTGGGATACAGCAGTAGGAAGCAGAAGTGTTTTATGTTTTCCTCTGGGTACTTAATGGGTCGTAAACTTTAGTAGTTGCACAACTCCCATGAGTGTCAATAGGAGAAATGTGGCTAAAATTGAGTCAGTTCTTTCTGAGAATGTTAAATGACAGTGAACTTAAACGTATATACAGCAAAAAGTTTTATTTCAATGAAAAACATGCCTGTGTTACTTTGTTCCCTCAAGGTCTACCCTAGAATTTAGATGAAAGTTTGCTAGTTACCTTGAGAAAATGTATTTTGTGAAAATGGAGCTTGTCACACCAGGGCCAATTTTACTAGAAACCAGCACTTAACATTGCTGGTCACAAATAACACAGCACATAATTTTGCAAAATTCAGAAAAATATTGTATTTAATACTACAGCTTTTTGAAAGGAATTATAGATGCATTGTCCTTATGACAAGAGTATAGACTGAGTGGGTGAGTGGAATATTAGAAAGGATACTTCAGAAAGTAGATGTCTGAAGTAACATTTAATCTTTAGGACAAGAACTGTAGCAGATCCTAGGAACTGAGAGTAAAAAACCATCTGGCTTCTCAGCAAACATAATGAAGAGAGTCTTCTCATAGCTAGTCAAACGGATTATTTACCTGAAAATTTTAGTCATAAACTGATTTGTGGAGAAAAACAGTGAAAAAATAAGGGCATGAAAGGGAATCTAAAATAAGTGTACTAGCTTGTCAGGTTGTAATGGTTGGTTTGGTGGTTCTAACACATAGAGATAATAATGTTTCTAGGAAAGTATCAGTCAATTATTGAGATTTTTATTGTTCTACAGATGTTGTTTATTAGTTTATAATTCCATGAACCATCAGGTAGACGAATCCTAAGGCAAGTGGCAAAAATATATACCAAAGCTATATTTATGCTGACCACAGAATCTACTCAGCTTGCTCCAAATATCTTACTTTTTAACAGTTTCATTCATGTGGCACTTGCAGATACAAATGGTGTATAACAGACAGTCTTAAAAAAACAAGCTCATCTTTATCCCATTAATCTCAGTGGTATCTGAGCTTGAAATCCCAAAGATAATATTTCAGTATCAACACTGATTATTAAAATGCTGATAATTTTAACAGGTAGAATGAAAGAGAGTGCAAAAAGGTGGAGACAGGTCGTAAATGAAAGCAGAAGCAGTAAAAACATGCAGGATGCAGAATATAGCTAGAAGAATTGGGGAGAGAAGAGAAAAAAAGAAAAAGCCTGCTCAAGTGTAGCAGAGGCATGTAAGTTTAACAGCATTTCATTCTAGTGCAAAGTAAAAGTGTTTTAGTATTACTGCCTATGTTCTTTTAAAGAAGGTGATTACTTTGCATCTAGAATAGACACTTAAATACAAAAAAGAAATTAGGAGTCTTCTATTGTTCCATGCCATTTATGTCACACACAAAAGAAAAAATGTAATTCCATTAAATTGATCTTTAATATTTCCTTTTTGTTTCACAAACTAAAACCAGAACTGTGTAGAAGGTTAACATATTTTGTTGAAATATTGCTAAAGTAACAATGATTAAATTGCTATACATAATACATAATAAATTTAATAATACTATAAATATAATAATATAAAAAAAATTGCTGATTTGTTTTATTTCTTGTCAGGACAGGTGATAATCTCCCTTTGTTCTTTCAGAACTTTTTTCTTATACTTACACTGAAGTGGAATACTTGAATTTCCATGATACTGTGAAAGTGCTGAGATGCACTGAGGAATATTACAGAAGGCACCATTTGTTGTATGATGTTAAATCAGTTGAGAGCCAGTCCCTTGGATCAAGTGCAGCAGGGAGCTGAAGAGGTATTTTGTAAGCCAGAGTTTGTTGAGCCAGAGCTCAGCATATTCCTGCCTTTGGTCCTATAACAGAACTATAGACACTGAGAAGATTAATTGAAGACCGTAATTCCAACTGTGCCCAGGTATTCAATTTAAATTTACAAAAGAGTCTGAGTCTCCTAAGCATCACTGGTAAATTTTGCTTCTGATTATCATCCAAATGGTATGCATGAGCTATGAGGTTGACTTGGGAAATCTATATACTCTCCTTTATTTTTTCTTGTGTAGTCAGACTTCTCCCTGTTACAGCTTATGACTGTCACCTCATATTCTCAGGTTCTGCATATGTGAGAAGAGTCTGTCCCTATCAGAGCAGCTGCACCATGAGGAGATTCAAGCCCTGGACCAAATGCCCAGAGAGGTTGTGTCATGTCCCTCCTTGGAGATACTCAGAACCAAATGGGTCAAGGCTCTGAGCAACCCGGTCAAACTTTGTAATTAGTCCTTGACAAGCAAGGTGTTAGACCAGGTGACCTCCAGGGGTCCCTTCCAGACTATTTTCTTCTATGATTTAAGTTTCTAAAGATTTTTAATAAGAAAAACCTACTGTTATCCTTTCCCTTCTGTCTTACACTTTTTTTCATTATACCTCAGAATTTTTGGAATTTATGTGTTCCCCAATTGCCTCTGGAGCCTTCATTTTCTTGTGAAAGTTCCTTTCAAATAAGACACTACTTTTTGCTGTTACTTCTCTTTAGTTCAGAATGAAAAGTACCTTCTCCAAGATTATGTCATTAATCTACACGCTGTAAAAGACTGGCTCAGTGCATGAATTACAATTGAACTGTGGCATTCTCCACTCCAATACCTGTTTAATTTTGTCATAATGTAAGATTTTGCATTACAGATACATATACTGTAACTCAGTGTAATTTGCTTCATTTTGCAACACAAAATTGGGATTAAAAAATCATAAATAATAAAAAGGAAATAAGAAAATATTCCTTTTAATTGATTGTACAATCAATAAGCTATTCCCATTTTAAAAAAATAAAATTAAAAAGTCTAATTCTGTAAGAATGCTGATGATGTAAAGGTTAGAAGCCTGGGAAGTCTCCATTATACATTGGCTTTTCACTCAAAGATCAGCAGAAGCTCCATTGTTAGACAACAGTGTTAAAATTAAATATCCTGCCTGGAGTTAAGAAGGCGTGACGTGTTTGTTTGTAAGAAAAGGAGGGTGTCATTTGGTGAAACTGCAGGAAGCTTCAGAGTAGCAACAGGGTGTCTTTTTTTTTCAGTGCCTCCAATTGACTTTGTACACATTCTAAAGAAGTCATTGAGATTAATTAAATGCAAGATACTATTACAAATTCCAGTCATTCACATTTTCATTTAGGGCTCAAAGAAAAGAGAACTTGACGATGGTAAGCATATATAAACCATTGGTTGTTGGAGGTTGCTATTTGAACTCCATTTGCTACAGAAACTCAAAACTCTGCTTCTCTGATCACATTAAGGCTCATAATGCATATATAACTTGACTGTGTTAACAAAGTTTCAGTTACAGTCTTACATGTGGTAAAAGAGAAATTGAGAATAAAAAACCTTAGAAGTTTAAGATAAGATCAAATCATTTCAGCATAACTCTACTCCTTAAAGACAAAACATTTTTTATGTGAATCATTTTTCTAATTATGATTTTAAAATTAAACTGATTTTCATTAAAAATGTGCATTTCTAAGGTAGAAATTAACTATTATCCTCAAATCTCATTAACATCAATTATTTCTATTTTCATATCTATCTCATTAAGCTGTATTTCCTTTTAATTTTTCGCCAGCTTTGTGACTGGCTATTGGAGATTCAAAAAGAATGTCCAGTGAACTTCAATGATCTGTGAACCTGTTGTGGTTTAACCCTAGCAAGCAACTAAGCACCACGCAGCTGCTCACTCACTTGCCCCCTACCCAGTGGGATGGGGGAGAGAATCAGGAAAAAAGTAAAACTCATAGCCTGAGATAAGAACAGTTTACTAGAACAGCAAGGAAGAAACTAATGATGATAATAATAACAATAATAAAATGACAATAATAATAATAATAAAAGGATTGGAATATATAAGTGATGCACAATGTAATTGTTCACCACCCGCCGACCGAAGCCCAGTTAGTTCCTGAGTGGAGATCCCTCCAAGCCCCACTCCCCCCAGTTTATATACTGGGCATGACGTCACATGGTATGGAATACCCTGTTGGCCACTTTGGGTCAGCTGCCCTGGCTGTGTCCTGTGCCAACTTCTTGTGCCCCTCCAGCCTTCTCACTGGCTGGGCATGAGAAGCTGAAAAATCCTTGACTTTAGACTAAACATTACTTAGCAACAACTGAAAACATCAGTGTGTTATCAACATTCTTCTCATGCTGAACCCAAAACATAGCAGTGTACCACCTACTAGGAAGACAATTAACTCTATCCCAGCTGAAGCCAGGACAGAACTGCAAAATGTTTTGATTTGTTCCTACTTTTATGTTCTAAATAGAACTTCACCTTGGAAATGGAGTATAGTGTCCAACTGAAATCGTAACATAAAATAAGTGGAAAATATAAATTTTTGAAGAAACTGAAAGAACGGGGTTTGGGGGTGGGGGATTGGGCAGGGAGTTGTAGACTGGTCTGTATTTACATTTTTCTTGCAGTAACAGGGCTACTTGGTGCAATGTGCTCACTTTGCCCTGACTAATTGAAGTCCTGACTGATAAACATTTATGTATGCACATAAGTTCTTATATGCCTTCTACCAGTTTATTTGCCTTCAGCAGCACTAATTGGTCTGAGTAATCATGGGTTTCTCTAACATGCTTCTATTTGAAGCCCTCATGGTAAATCTTGGAGGTTCTTAAATATTTTTAGGAAGGTTTCCTTATTCACAAGTATAAATGCTATATCCACAAATGGGCGACTTTTATACATCTTGCAACCTGGTGTCCTAAAAGAGGGACAAAACCTTCAGTGGCAGAACTGGACCCCTGTGAATTCACAAAAGCCAGCCTGCTGCCTAGTCAGTCACTTCCGCAACAGGGGGCTTGAGGAAAGGGTTTCTGTTCACTCCAGAGTCTAACTCCAGTCTCTCTCTCAGACTGTTTGGAGTCATTAATCTTTTGAAAGTTCTTCCAACAGCACTAGAACATCTGTGAACAGAAACCAGGGACATGCAGAACCTGTGGACACTATTCTTATTATAATGTAAAGAACAGATGTAGGACAGGCTAAAGATCCATCTCTTCTACTCTCAGGTTTTTGAAGTGAACACTAAGGAGATACTCAGAGAATAAGTAGAACACATGTATGCAACCAAGTCATATCCTTCAGATAGCATCCAACGGTGACTTTATCTTAATTTAATACAGTTCCTTTTCCAAACTAGTCAAAGTGTGTGTGGGTAGCTGCAGTGACTGCAAAATACCAGTGCAGCAACGCTGCAAAGAAAATTTTATACAAATTTAATTCTTTCTGTGTTTATACCTCAATTTATTAATCAAATATGGGGACTATAGCTCTTTTCCCTTCTTGAATCCTTGGAGTTTTGGATATATAACTTGTACATTGAATCATAGAATCATAGAATAGTTTGGGTTGGAAGGGACCTTAAAGATCATCTAATTCCAACATCCCTGCCATGGGCAGGGACACCTTCCACTAGACCAGGTTGCTCAAAGCCCCATCCAACCTGGCCTTGAACACTTCCAGGGATGGGGCATCCACAACTTCTCTGGGCAACCTGTTCCAGTGCCTCACCACCCTCACAGTAAAGAACTTCTTCCTTATATCTAATCTAAATCTACCCTCTTTCAGTTGAAAGACTTGAAGACATACTTCACCTGTTTTTAGCTTTTGTTCAACATATTGCAGATCCAGAGAGTCTAAAAAGTGATCCTTATTTGTTAGTGGATCACACCAGCATTTTACCTCCACTATAGGAGTTGTTTACATTGTGTGGCCAATACAGTAGTTCTTCCATATCATGAGTCATTAAGTACCAGTGGCATCCCTCACATGTGTCAGGCCATTTTCTGCCTAAAATGACATGGTAAACTACAAGAAATTTTTAAGCTGACTTTCTACAAAGAGTCAAAATTACTCTAGGAACTCTTTATCTAGACTTATTGGCAAAACTATAAAGAAGATACATGGGCAATTAAATAAAGTTACATAAGCTTGGAAAGCAGAATAGATTTCATAAACTCATTTACAAAGATACAACAAGGTTTATGTACATGCTATTTTGACTAGAGAATTTCTGATTTGGTTATATGCAGCAGAGCCTAATACTCTTAAATCCAGAGATCAGATTGGGCTTTGCTGAATACTAGCAAGCATATATGACAGGGGCAATATTCAACCTTGTTTACAGCTTTAAACTATAGTTGCTTAAAACTGTAAATTTAGAGGAACTTGTTTCTTCAGTTTTACTCAACAACAAGAGGTTCTGCCTTCCGTTGTCTTGCAGGGACAGTTAATTGCTTGGATCTTTTCACTTGCCTCAAGGCAGCTAAAGCGGTTTTGCAACAGGAGTTGAGAGGCAAGACAGGGAAATTACATTTGTTCCGATTTCTTATTTCCACTTTGATAATTCTATCCTTTTCCCACTCAAGGCCAGAGCCGTGAAAAAGTGATTATTCTTCTTCATTCCTTATTTAAGGAGATTCTTTAACCCTCTGACTAGCAGGTTGAAAGAAACTTGAATCAGAACTCTGGTCACTCAATATTTATTTTAATTCTTTATTCAACATGTACAGGCAAGAGGTGGATAAAAATGATAACTTTTTTTTCTGCAGAAACTAGATAAATTCTTGCTAGTTCACACTGCATTATTTAAATAATTAAAATAATAAATACATAAAACTTAAACAACAACTATTTTTATATGAAAAGTATTACGGAATTATTTACATGCTCATTTCAAATAATCTTCATCAGAAAAATGTCCCCTCAAGGATTTTTTAGTGGGCATCGTTGACGGTTGGACTCGATGAACTTAAAGGTCTTTTCCAACCTAAATGATTCTATGATTCTATTGAAATGTATATCACTTTATATATGAAACTATCTGACTTCTGTTATTTTTGATTGAACTGACTTGATTTCAAAATTACCTTAGTCTGATTTGTTAAGATGCTAGCATGCAAAGATCAAAATCATTACTTTCTTTTTAGCACCCGAGTCCCCAAAATTGTCAGCATTTTAAAATTGACACAGAGCAGCTGTATCAGTTATCATATCAACTGATAGATGGAAACTGAATTTTGAACAACTAACTTTATTTGGTGAGTAACAAGGTGATCTTTCCAGTTAGTTCTACTGTGGGTTCCATTCTGAAGATAGCATTGTTACAATATTAACATATTAGATTGCCCTTGGAGTGCATGAACTGGATTCTTTTTTGATTAACTTAAACTAGATGTGTTTGTAGTGTCTAGCTGATGGACTCCAGTTGCAAATGGGCATTCAGTCCATGGGACACAACTAGGATTCATCTGAAGTTGAGGGGGGAAAAAAAAAGAAGGACAAAGTAGGTACTTTGAAGTTAGAACCTCACCACCAACTGAACTGTTCACTATAGTAGATGTAGAAAAATAACCCAATAACATAGACCTTCTTCTTTTTCTTTTCTTTTATGGCCAAGTAGCAAATAAATTATTCCCACTGTCAGTCACTTAGTGTGAGAGCCTGAGAGTCCACAGTTAAACTGATTGTGGCATACTGATGTTCAGAAACCACAAGCTGAAATGATTATTCACCGTTGAAGAGAGTATCGCTTTACTTCTCCATTAGGAGTAGAGTGCCATAAGCAGTTACCATGGAAGTATTTGCCAAAGTTTTTTAATGGCTGAACCAAACCAGTGACTAAATTTTTCATCTGCACTGTGGTTTTCCACTGAATTCAGGCACAGATAAGTTGCTTCCTTTTTCAGAAAGTTCAGTTCAATTAATGAGTTGAAAAAGATACAAATTCCTTCTCTTACTGTTGTTAGTAGTTTCCAGTTTTAGACTTGACAGCTTAGAACTAAGGCTGAAATAAAAAGAATGAGATAGTTAAGTTTTGGTAGTGTATTCTGCCTTCAGGTTAGAGAGAACAACCACTATTTTGAGATGGGACTGCTACTAAATATTTTGACCAGGCATAAAAGATCCTTTTGAAGCAATTCTAACATTCTGTTCATATCATGAAACATCATATTTTTCTTAGAATGTTTCATAACTTATAATGAATATTTATCAAAGCACTGAATTTTTCCTTGGTTTTGGTTTCTCTTGCACTTGCTGGTTTTCATTTGATAATGACCATTGCCTAGTCTTTCACAATTCAAGGAGGAGCTCTGGATTGCAATTTTAACCATGCACTTCAAAAGTATTATTTTTTCAGTAATGCTTTCTGTTCTTATTACGAGCATTATCGTGAGGACTGATTAATTTTCTGTCATTCTCTGTCCTTATTACAATTCCTGCTCTGCGAATAAGACATTAAACTTTTCATGTACAATATATTATGCACTTGCTGTACTGCATTAACCTTTCAGATCTTCTGTATTTTAGTAGCCTAGCAATTTTATTCCTTTTTAAATTTTGTCAGGGTGGGGGAAGGAAAAGGTAGCAGAGCCAACCAGTCAAATTCTGGAAAACTGACAAGGTCAATGTAAAACACTTCTACCCTGTGCAAATGTAGAAGAATGTAAGCCTAAATTTTAATAAAAATATTATCAGGAGGACAGGAAAATTATGATAGGAGAGTGAAATAGATTGATATAAACTACTTTTTCATTCCCGCTTAAAAGGATAATTTTGCACCATGTGATGGTTTCCTAGACTTAACTGGTGCCTTTGGTTCTCATTAGTAGCAAAAATGTCTCCTTTGGATCAGTTCCTTTTTTACAAGCCCTTTCCTTAGTGCTACTGTTTGTGAAAGATACTTGACAAGAGAAAATGTAAGCGTAACAAATGGATTTATAGTGCCCTTTTTAATGCCATAAAGTTAATTCTGGTCACTAATGGGACTTTGTCTGAATGACAAGTTTAACTTGCTCTTGATCTTCAAAAAGATCATTAACAGTCAGCTTTGTGCCTAAAGGCCTCTAGCTAATTTAAACCTAAAGTCCAGTTAAGCAGTAGCTTCTGAGAGCACAACTCTCAGGAATATCTTGCTGAAACTCCACAAAATGCCATGAAATCATAAAAAGTCTTCAAGACAAGACCTCATCAGGAATGTTCCTTGACCATCATTTAATCATGTAAAAATCAAGTAGGTAAATTACTTCTGTAGTTCCAACTCCCACCAGAAGGAAACTAAAAAGGTTGCAAACAATATTCCTTTTGTCTCTTCCCTCATCCTGACATCAAGCTTGAAAAAGAGAGTTTGCAGAAACACTTTCAAGTAGCTTAAACATACAGTCTAGAACAATGTTTCAGTCTTTGTATTTGCCTTAGACATGTTAGTTTAAATCCCTTATTTATTTCTTTACATTTCAAGAAAACATAAGCACTGTCTGATGTCTACGGTGAAGATGAAGTGAATTGTTAAGTGAAGAAAAAAGTGAATTATTAATTTTTAGACTCGTACCTGCTGTCTGGATGGGCTTATTAACAAGCAAATGATAAGACGTAAAGTTTTGACACCAATTTGTGGCATTTGACTCAATATTTTGAACTGAATTGCTGAAAGGCATGTGCATAGCAGAACAGATTTTATTGCTAGAAAATCTAGTAGTAGCTAATCCTTTGATCTTAAGTAAGTCTGAAATAAAACCATAATAAAGAAGCCTCACTAGTGACCAAACTTACTTTTAAGATACTATCTAATAAGAAAAAAATTGAGAACAGCCCCCAAGCTCCTATATTTGAATATTTCCTGTCTTTAAACAAAAAAACACAATACATAGCTGAAAAACTAGCTAGAACATTTTTAACAGAATATTTTTAATTACACAGAACATTGTCATTCAAGAACATTAATTATTAAATTTAATTGTTGATTTTGAATAATAAATTATTATTCAAACAAAACATAAAAATATTATTCTGATATTTTTTCTTCATACTTCTTCATATTAATAAAAACCATAAAGCAGATTCATTAACAAAGTCACTAGAATTACTAGTCTGTATTTCTCCAAGACAGTCTCAGGATTAGGTTATTGACAAGGGAAAATAGAATGGATGAACTGACTGCCAAATCTGACAATCATGGCTTACAATCTGTGTTGTCTAGCTGTGGTATTTTTTAGAAATGCACAGAAAGTCTAAGAAAGTAATAGCCAAAATAATTAAATGGGAAGGCACTTATTTTTAATTCTGGGATTTGTGTAAATATCAGTCATGGAGTATATATTGTTACAGGTTTTAGCAATTTTCTCCTAAGTTGAGATTTAATTAATAAGATTTCTGCTTTAGTAGCATAAGGTAACGTCTTACAAGAAGAGTTGTGTAATTTGTTTTAAATTATGCCTGTCACAGAAGAAGGATATGTGATGCGTATTTAAATACTAGTTTGGAACTATACTGGAACTGCTAGACTTTTACATCTTTTGAAAAACAGACAGAATCTTTATTTATTAGTAACATCATTTGTAAGTCATACGATTTCTTTTGAGAGAGGTACCTGAATTTACTGCTGGATTCCCGTCTTCCCCAAACTCAAGTCCTCTTAAGGATTCCGTCTTTCTCAAAGAACATTTAAAGAGCTGAAATCCTAGCTTTTGTGGGGCAAATAGCAAACTGTTAAAATCACTGCGTTCATACAGTCCAGCTGCTGTTTAAAAGAAAAGATGCTTTACAAATGTCTCCTTGAACTAGGTGTTCATACATACCCACTAATGTCATGTCTAGGTTCAGTTGCTTAAGATCTTTTAGCATCACATTTTAATTATTCTATACACCAGTGCCTTTCACAACATATTTGGTGGATGGTGAAATATCTTGGGGCAATGGAACAAGTCAGGTTTTAAAAAAAAAAATCAAGCATGCTTTATTTTTATGGTGAACCTAATTACAGAGCATGTAATTATGGTTTTGATTAATATATAGGAATCCCAATATATCCCTATCCATTTCACTCTATTTTTTTTTTTTTTTTAATGGAGGATATCATGAATCACCAGCCTATCTATTGAATCTCTCTGTCCAATGGCCTTGTAATGAAGAACCCAACAAAATGTACAAAATATACTGTGAGCTGGAGAAACCTATGGAAGACTATTTAACAGTAACAGAATGATCCCTTTGCTAAAAGAGAACAAAAGAAATCTAGTTTTCTATCAGTAGTGTATTTAAGGCAGGTGACTTGGTGTCTCTCCTATGCACCTATATCACAGTTTAACACGCATTATCATGACGTTCATTTGAGATTAGCAGAATCCATTTGAAAAAACCCTGTTACTTAGGATCACTGAGTAATGGTACTATTTTAAAGTTACTAGCTATAAAAAAGAAGGGGGGTGGGGGAAATCCTGTAGCCTCCATGTCTGTCTGATCCTGGCAATGTGATTTTCTATAATTCCCTCAGTTAGTGGGAACTGTCTCACTTATTTTACATTTTTGGCTTTCACAATTATAGCCCAATTTTACAAGGGAAAATTAGCTTCCCTAAGGTAAGTATTCTCTTGTTACATGAGAGGTGAGATCCAGACACTGTGAATTCCTGGCAGAGACCTATACTTTCCTGTGTTTTCTTCATTTGGTGGAAGCTATTTCAATATTATTTTATATTTTGGACCAGAAAAGATATAAATAAGTTTTAGAAGAGGAAATGTATTTCCTTCCAATCAGAACTGTATTGTTCTACTAAAACTAAGTTCCAGCCCCAGAGGTATATGCACCCTGTGTTTTATGATACAGTTCATAAATGTTTCAAGACTAATTTGAAACTAACTATAATTTAGACAAAGCCTTATGTCTTAAAATAAGTCAAGTTAGCTTAATGAGTCATTTCTTTAAACTTAAACATTAACAACTTCAGTCTTTGCACATTTTTCTGTAAATTACTTAAATGCACTGTATTTACTTACTTACTGTTTATTGAGTTTACATGTAAAGAGTATGCATTTATTTCACAGCAATTCTGCCACTTAAGTGTCTCGAGCTACTTAGAGAAATACCACCACAATACGTTTTACTTAAAAAAGTTCTTCATTTCTTGTTCATGTTTGTTACTATTTTGTTCATGTTCAGTCTTTTGCTCCAGTTCCCTCAATAGCTTCGTCTATCTTTTCAGTTATTTCAATGTACAGTCTTTCTGCTGAGTATACAGAGAGACGTAATTTTTTACATAGAAAACATGATTTTATCTTGAATTAGTTAAGTGAAATATACATCTGAATCCTGTATTGGTTTAAATTAGAATTATATGGATTAAGTTCAGTAAAATCACAGTTATAATACATATCCACATAACTAGTGCATATACTTCAGACCCAAAGAATCTCTCTCCGTGAGGTACAATAATAAATAGCTGATTTAAGTTATGCTTTTGCTATCTTTACATGAAGTTAAAAGTCCTACTCTCAATTTTGCATAATTTTTCATTTTTTCTGCCTTTTTTATTCTTTCATTCCCTTTTTTTTTCATTTTTTTAGTTTGTTTATTTTTTGCTAAATTTCCCCACTTCCTGTGACTTTCTTATCTTCTTTGCAGTAATTTGTACCTTGTCTCTTCCTAAGCTTTGCTTATACTTATTCACCCATATCTACTTCAGTGTAACCTTTTCCTTTCTGTTCTTCATTTACTTCTATCCACATTCCTGCCTTCTGTCCTCTGATTCCCTTCACCTCTACTCCCTAGTTGTTTTCAGGCTAGCTAGTTGTCATTCAAACTTCAGTGGAACATCTGTTCGGATAGTACATGGGGCAGAAAGAGCACACTTTGAAAAATTACCCAGCTTAAAACACCACAGAGTAGAGTCTATAGGTCAACCTGTTATCTTTGGACATCTCAGGTTTGAAAAATGCAAACTTGATTCTGGATGATAGTGAGGATCAGTAAAAGCAGACCATAAACACTCTATTATCTCTATCGTATTGCTTTAGATTTTAGTCAATTAAGGCTTCTACATTGTCTTTAGGATATAAAACAATGCTGATTTAAATACAGATGTGGAAACCCAATGTTTTTGATGGAGAATAAGATTTTTGAAGTTAGGAAAAGGCTGTAGAGAACCAAGCACAGAGTTATGCCAACGTAGAGGGGGCTTTAGGCTGCCATATTAACACAGTAATCTTGAAAACCATCCTAAAGCCTGAATAAAATTAGGCATGTGAAGCTATTTTAAAAACTCCACACACTCTTCTTTTCAGTGTTAGTTATTGCACAAGAACAATGATGGTTTCCCGTATCAAGACAATGTCCCGAAAATTTGTAAATAAGACCGAGGATCCTAAAAATGGAGCTTAGAAAAACATGCTTGGATTAATATTGCTAGGTAATTACTAGATCTATTTAGGCTGTTCTGGGGCATGAACACAGAAAGAGGTAAAGCTACGTCTGGAATTTTGGGCAGCAAGCAGCAATTCTGATGCTCCCTGTTGCTTAAAGATTTCTAGCATATTTTGGTGATTCTTACATACAGCTAGGACAAGAAGGAAAACAACAGTGGCAAAAACTAATTAAAGATAAATAACAAAATAAGCAATTTCAACTCTTAAAACTGTTATTTCTGCTTTGCTGATGAGATAAGGCATATGTGAACTCTTACATGAATTAAACTGTTAATATAACAATTTGGCTTCCTTTACAAGAGTCTTCATTATGCCTTAGTTCCCTTCCTCATTTCTTTTGACTCTGCAGTGGGTTTAGTTTTCTTTCTCCCACCAGCTGCTACCCACCACTGTATAACCATGAATTCTGCATTAATGAAGAAAGGCCTATTACCAATTCAGAGCAACTTTTTGTTTACTTGTGTATGACAATGGAAGAAACAGTAACAAAAAGGACAACCTTATGTTACTGTCAGAATGTATATTTGATAACATTTGCGACCTTGTGTTTGCTTTTCTTTTGTGCTTATTTTATCTTTTATTCCTATATAGCCATCTGTGATCCTCAGATAGAATATAAATCCTTTCAGGATGTTTGTGCAGCAAAGAATACAACAAGAGCACTAAAAATGCAACAGCCGTTAGGCACTACTTGAGTTCAAACAATAACAATAGCAGTAGATTGTGTTTATATGTGCCTTCTGATACTTTACAATTTTTACCGCAAAGCAGACTTTACTGTCCTACCCCAAATAGCAGATAGAACATGAGAAAAAAATAACAAAAATGCTCATGATGTCACGCTAATGTCCACTAATTGTATCAAATTACTCTATTCTCGTAAAAGAGGTTTTTCTATTCCAGAAAATATTTGACAAAGAAAACTTGCATAGCTGCAACTAGCATTGGAACCATATGCACTCAGCCATGGATTTGTGGTCCAAATCTTTCAATCCTATGCATCTTTTCCTTCTCCATGCCATCTTCCCTTCTCATTTGAGGTCTTTTCTCACAGCTGTCCGAAGAAAGGACAAAGCAGTACCGAACATGTTTACGTCTTTAAGGATGCAGGAGCTTCTGAAGTCAGGGAAAGACAGATATATCTAATCCAGTCTGTACGTTAAAAAAAATGCTGTCAATTCTGAAATACATATCTGCTCTTGCAACTGTTTCCCTTTCCACAGCTGAGGTGGACAACAGGAAGATTGTGAGCTGGGATGAGCAGACAGCGGAACTCTGGACTCTGGGAGAAAAAGGAATCAACATTAAGGAATCACAAAGGCTCACTTAAGAAACACTTCTGTCTTCTCCAGGGCTGGGAAAGCTGCCCAATATAGTTAGCATTTATATTGCCTGGAAATTACATTAGAACATTTGGGAGAAGTTTCCTTAAAATATGGATGGTTTCAGGGCCAGATTTTTGGAACTGTACACATGCATAGTATATTTGAATATTGTGCAAATATTTACATGTGAGTAATGTATCAGTTATTTTTGTTGGTTGTGCTGAAGTGTTTGCTGCATAGACATTTTGTTGCTCTGGAAATCTGGCACTTAAACAGTGATAAAATAGTTTTGCAGACCAGAATAGAGCACTTTGACTCAAGTCTCAGTTCTAGGGAGACTAATACTGAAAGTAAAGACCATATGACGCAGATGGACAAATTTAGCTTCATGTCACCATTGTGCTTTCAAGAACTTGGAAGAGAACATACAACTGTCTGCTGGTGCAAAGATGTTCTTTGGGGCCTTTGGCTGAAGCACCACATTCACTCCTTTCTAGATGTCTTCTATGAGGGGAGAATTAAAGTAGGGTCACAATTGCGCTGCTTTGCTGAGACATGTACGGCTCTGTGGACAAGCAGGCTGAGCCCCTCTTCACAATCTCTGTGAGCCATCTCAGCAGTCGTCAAGGCCAAACCAGGCAAGATACATCAACATTTTTAAGAGAAACAATGTGAAATTATCAAAGGTTGTAATTTGCAGTCCTCAGAGATTAAGGAATTTCAAGTGTACAAAGCATCAGAATCTTCTGTTATAATATTTGTAAGAATTTATTATACTATGAAATACTGTGTCTGTTTTTCCTAAGGCATGGAGCTCTGTTTCCTAAAGGCAGATGAGCCATCAGAGGCAGCAATTCAGAAAGGTCAGTTCAGTGCCTGCAAAATGTTTTCTAATTCAGAGCAGAAAATATTAACTTTGACATTATTTTCACCTTTTGTGTCTAAACCTCTTCATTATTTATTCCTGCCTTCATATTTTTAAAGATTATATTTTAACTTCAGCACTTCAGATGGTAGCAAACTGCTTCTATGGGCCTGGGACAGACATGTCCTTATATTAAAAGCAGACTAATAGAAAGGCCTAGCTAAATAGAAGTGGGAAAACATGTGATGAGTACACCCATAATTTGCTTTGTGACCGCTGCTTTATCTCCCTGCAGATGATTTTTTGCACTGCTCAGATAGAAACCTAGGCCACTTCACTTCTGCATGAATCCCACCCTCTGTCTCACCAAGGGCTAATTATTCTTCCCCCCATTCTTATGCTGATGCTAGAATGTGCACAGCTGTATAAGGAATTGTGACTTTAGCAGAGCTTGTACAAAGAAACATGAGGCTCATGGGTTCATGTGGAACACAGGAAGCCATGTTATTAAAAAAAAAAAAAGTCTTCCAAGTCTACTCTATTTGTCCTTCATACACTATATGAAATTCAGCAGTTTGTTACCAGCAAGTACATTTTTAAACTGACTAATTTCTATAAGGGTTAGTGGTCTTTTTAGCAGTTAAAAATGCAGGATCAAATAATGTTTGATTTTTCCTAACTATATTAGAGAGAGAAAAAGTCTACTTTCAAAATTCCTCATCCTACTTCTTGAGTCAAAAGCATTCTTTGACATGCCAAATTATCTCATTTCAGCTACAATATACTGCTAAAAGGAACAATCTAATGTCAAAAACAGCCTTTTCTTTGAAAAAAAAAATTACCTTTGGCTTTATTTATAGAAATAACATGATTACTATAGGCTGTTCTACCTACTTTAAACAAAAATATATACTATAATGTGAATGGCAAATAGAGTGAACTAATTAACTTACTCAGCCATAACTTCACAAAGACTGTGATTTGATGATAAAATAGTAGTTCATTTCAAATGTCCATATAGCTTTCAGTCCATTTTTAAAGTGGATTTTTTTTTAAGTGGAGTTGGTTTTTTTGTTAAAAAAAGTTATTACTCAAGGAAAGGAATCTTAACTGACATGTGAAAGCCCCTTACATTCACAACAAAATGAATATGTTTTTCTGAGCTATCTTCCTCAACTGTGTGCCTTCCAACCTGACGTGGAAGAAAAAGCCCTGCACAGGCAGGGCAGGCTCCCACTCCTTTCAGGACGTGCCTCACTGAACAGTGATGGTATCAAATAACGATACCCTCTAATGAATTAGGAAGAGAGCTTGAGGCAACCTAGAAAACATTAATGAAAAGAAAAATTCAGCTAGATGATTTGTTATTGTGTGGTAACAAGCTTAACGGAGATATTGCTGTTGGTCAGTACCTGATGCCGAGCATCTTTTCCTATGGTGGGCTTTGCTGCTGACCTCCTCCACCTGCCACCGACTCTGTGGGGTCACAAATCACTGGTATATGGCTTAGAATGACTGAATCCTCTGAGCATCAAAACTCTCTTCTTGTAAAATAATCTTCTAGTAGCCTAGTAAAATAGTCGACTCCTGGTTTTCCCGAGAGGCTCTGAAAACTAGCTGCCAAGAGAGGTGCCAAGTACTGGCTGACCCTCCATCACTGGGATCAATACCTCTCAGGCCCCGGGTCTGAAGTGTTAAACATATGACTGACATTTTGGTCAGAAGGCTGCTCTGGCTGAAATGTTGCTGATGTTTGCTGTTCAAGGAAAATAAAGATGTCATTTGAAAACTGGAAGAGTCCTGACGTCTAAGTGATTGAATTACACTGTGATGGTGAGGTGCAGCAGGAAAACAATCATCAAATACCAGCCTTTTTAAAGAATACAGTGTATTTTAACAAGCTAAGACCTACAAAATATTGCAGCTGTGCAATACAGAATATTTTATGTAGTGAAATCCAGAATAACCACACAAGGCAGAAACATAAGATATTTCAAAAGAGGAACTACATATTTTATTCATACAGGATGACATTATCTTAGCAGATTAGGTACAATTCTTGCTAAAAAAAGGATATATTTAAATATTTATATAACCCATTAATCAGGGAAGGAAAAAATATCTCCCTCAGCAATAAAGATTTGTGAATGGCTAATTACCAGAACATTAATTTTTAACAGATTAATTTTTTTACCATACATATCTAATATTTGGCATTCATCCTTGTGTCCGTGGAAATTTTTGGATGCCTGCAATCCTTAGAAAGGGAATTAATCAAGGCAATTACTCATTTTCAAAGAAGTAATTTACAGGAAAGAATTATATATCCCTTACAGTTCTGACAAACAATGTAAGCACAAAGACTTTGTATGTTTCTTCCCAGCTTACAGAATGATTTTGAACCCATCGTTTTCACAGTCCAGGTAAAAGAGCTTTGCCTGCCAAACTACTTGATTGTGAGAATGACTGCTTGTCAATTACTGTTTCTCTTGGAAAAAATGCAAAGGATTCAAACTTGATCTCAATGCAGACTATTGAGGTGTGGTAGACTTTTCCATCACAAGCATCTTAGAAATTAAGACTTGATGATTTTTCTAACACACACCTTCTTACTCAAATGCAAGTGTATTTAAAAGCAATTTTTGGCCAGCATTATGCAACAGATTGATTCAGTGCGCATAGTGGTGTCTTCTGGCTCTGTAACCTAGTAACCTAAATCATAGAAAAGTGACTTCTTTTCCTGAAATTAGATTTTTTTCTTCCCAGGTATTCCTACTCAATGTGTCTGCATTTTACAGCCAAGCTGACATTATGGAAAGGATTTAACTTGCCTGCAGTATCCTTGCCTGTAGCATTAGCAATGTCTATCCTTCTGGCCTTTGCTCTGAGTAATTTGCACTGTGGCTTTTTGCGATTCCCTGCTTTTCTGTCAGACTGGGGCAGCCTTTTGTATCTCTCCACTTACTTCATGGAAAACCTCACAGAGGGAGATGTAAGGGCAGACTGGGATGCTAAATGGAAAAGAGGCATGCTTGACCATTCTCATAAGCAAACCATGATAAATAAAGTGGACATGATCCAGTATTAAATCTAGCTGCTCATTTTTTAAAAGTCTTTTCAATTCAGTGTTCAGTGTAACCCTAGTTCCCCATCTGTGGACAAAGAGGCTTGGATGAGACGATCCAGGGAGCCCTTCAGCTGTACTGGAGAGGTTCTTGACTATCTGCTTTAGATGTTCTAACTGCAAAATATTTTGAAATACTTGCACTTACCCTGATCCTGCTGACTAAAGTACCTTGTACAATTCTATGTCTCTATTTGCCCCACAAGAACCACGTTTTTCTAAAGGCTTTCCTGTCTGCCTGTGCTTAGATGCCAAGGCCAGGGGGCAGAAGTTATGAGATAGAGATGGAAAATGGCTCTTTCCAAGAATCATTCCAATGACTTCTTTAAGATACCCTCATTCAAAGTTCATAAGGGGTTGGGGGGGAAAGGCAAAGGCATGCTTACCAGTTACTGTGAGCTGTTCAGATAAGACTCTTTTACAGTCACTGGAATGCACATACTGCACACAGTTATTTGGTCCCTTACAAGGTTGCATTGGTTTAGTAAAGAATGCACAGAAACATATGCTCTAATATGCTGTTACAAAAGTTTTAATTCGTCTTTTGCTGTTTCCCCCCCCCCTTTTTTTTTTTTTTTAATTCTAAGAACTAAGTAGTGCTTGCCTTAATGGATCCTATGCTATTGCATGAACACTGGGTACTCAAATCATGTTACGTGTGTAAGTATAGATTATTCTTGCAGAAAAATATTTTTGCATCCTGCATAAAGCTCAGTTTGCTGTAAGATGTCTCTTAGGATTTCAAATACTGGATGTTAGAAAAAATTTATCTGATAAATAAATGGTCTGGGCAAATAATAAGCATGTAGGTAGTATTAAACAGCACAATTTTGTAAGATATGAGGTGGTTCAAAATTCAAGTTTTAGAAAAAATGAGAGAACCAGTGTCTTAATCGTTCTATACCTTAATAATAAACTTCATACATTCACAAATATGTGCAATTTAGACAACATAGCACTGAGCTAACATGCAGAAATAAAATAAACTCACTATAAATACTGTTTATAAGAGCAGAGCAATCTATCTTTCACTTTACAAGCTGTAAAGGCCAGAAAGGATCAAGAAGCACAAACAATAAAGATTTCATTTTGTATAGTTCAATTTAGTAGCAAAGTTACTGATAACAAATCCACACAAGTTGCATACATGTAAATGTGATTCTCAAAAAAAATGCAACATTAAGTAATAGTGATATAATTCTAATATATTCTTCTCATTCTTTCCAGTTACTCTTTGGCAGCTGGATTCATCAACAAAGTAAATGCAAGATAGGAAAGCCTCTGTCCTGTGGTTACCTTTACAGGTACAGGAATTGCTAAATTGTTCAAAGCTGGTTTGATTGCACTTTCACCATTAATTCTCAAAAGTCTGCTTGGGACATTTTTCAGTTTTGTATGAGTTAAAGCACATTACTTTGGGTAAAATACTGCAAAATTGCAAGGCTTGAAATGTGTTTTTGTAATTCAAATCTTATTTTCTGAAGTTCTGGTCATAAGGGACATATTAGTGTTATTTTCCCATTTTAGAGCATGCCTCCAAAGGTTTGGGCTTTACTAAAAACTGTAAATAATCACTCAGATGTGCTTAAGTATAGCCACATCAAAACTAAATAACAGTGAAAGGCTAATGTCTGAACTTAACAGCTGAAAATACAGAGTGGTATAAACAAAAAAATAAGCGTTAAAATAAATACTACCTAAAGAAAAGAGAAAAGCCTTCCATAATCAAAATCAATTTAATGACATACTATATAACCTTTGCTTAGGTATTCTGGAATCTCAGCCCCTTTGTTAGATAGATCTTGTCCTTCTTAACCTCTGTGCTGGTCTGGGCCATTAGTCTAAAGTCCATTTTAAAGACTTCAGATAGGTACGAGGAAAGTGCAAAGCAGGTCCTCCTGCAGATGCAACAGCAAGTTATACAGAGCTTACTGCAAAGTTCTCTACTGTGGAAGCAAGGATGAAGAGACACTTCCCCACATTCACAGATGTTACACATTTGGAGGTATCCAGTGTTCAGGTGTCCTTAGAACACCTATGCTAACTGTTTTATTCATATTTTAATTTCTCCAGTCCAGATGACTGCAGTCTTTCATGCCACCCATCAAAATCTCTTTATTTCTCAGTTCCAGTAATTGCCCATCTATTCAAATTTAAGTGCTGCTTTGATCTTAAAAATTCTGCATAATTTCACTTTTCCCTGTGTAAAGACACTCCTCTTGTCATCATGAAATCTAGCCTTTTCTGATGCCATGTTCATAAGGTAAACACCTCAGAGATATTTCTCTAAGTTTTTCCACACAACCTAAGGTTGGCACTATTCCTCTTGTGTTTCACGGAGCATGGTTTTCCAAGCCATGGCCCTTTTGCATCCAGCTCCCATTAATTCATTCCACTGCATCTGAAGGAACCACTGTCCATCTTTCATGTTTTTTCTGAGACTGAAGAGTCCATGGAGCTGATACAGCAGTACTTCATACTGGCCGCATCCCATTCCCCAAATCCTCCTTTTCCATTGCCTGAAAACTTCATCCATGTCACCCAATGGTGACAGGTGCCCTCAGCCTTTTCATTGTCTGTTCTGCTGCATTATAAATAGGAATAAGACCATTATTATTGTAATCTTAGCAGTTATTTGGCACCAATCTGCAGAGATTAATGGAATTCATAAAAAAATAGGAAGAAGTACAAACTTTCTAGCCCAGATATGTGACACTGTTGGACCAGGCTTACAACATTTTTCATTTTCCACAAAAATGGAGGGAAAACCACTGTGACTGTTGAATGTCTTAAGACATACACAGTACATACATATGAAAGACCAGCCTTGCAAAGCAATCAGTGTCTTGCAGGATAAAGCTGACTTTATCCTTTTAGCCAGGGAGTTAAGGAAACTCAGTGTAAATATAAAACCCCACCAGCTATTTTTGGATATATACACATAACATGTTCATGTCAGCTAGTGCTGGCAGATACAAAACACGCCATTGTAACTGCTATGTGATCTGAACTTTGAATGATGGCAAGCAACAGCTCTAAGTTTTTTTTATTCAAGACACTGGTCAGAGAAAGATAATTTGCTGCTGATCCCAAGAGAAAACTTACAGACATCTGGGGATTTTGCTGAATTTACCTGTAAATGCAACTGGGATTTGGAAACTCATAAGAAGAGTGAATGCTACTCTCCCCCATCCTCCCTTACCAAGCTCTATCTCAAACCACCACATTATCCTTACACTCTGTGGAGCAGTCAAGACTCTTGCTTGTGGCATAAACATAATAATATTTGACATTTGCTGCAGAGAGCTATCTAGGGCCATGGCTAAAATTCTGACTGCGGTTCAATAACTTTCAACTTGCAAACTCATGGTGGTCTTTGCTTCCTATTTGAATTGAAAGGCAAAGTTCAGCATTCTCCTGATCATTCTCTGTTAGAGCATTAGGAGAATTTGTCTTCTAACAACACAGCATCCATCCCTCATGCTTCAGTGTAGTCCTCAGTCTAAACAATATTAAGAAATAGCTAGTGGCAATGTTGTTATCAATTCTTCTGGTAGTGCACTACTGCTACCTATATATTGCATTATTTTATCCTCTGTACTAAAACTAAGATTGGCATAGCAAAGTATGTAAATCTAAAAAAACCATATCTTTCCTTGAAAATAACTGTACCACTAAGTGAATATTTCTAAGCAACCCAGTTTTTAACAGTAAAAGTTCTCTAACATGTACCCGTACAACCATACTGACCCAGTGAAAATTTCTGAAAGCTGGTTTTATCCTTATCATTATCTACCTTAATGCTTTCTCAGCATCTAAATGGAAAAATATATTAAGGTGTCAACCTTATCTGACTGAGCGTCATAGCTAATACCCATAACACCCAGCTCTGAATATCAGCTTAATTTGTCCCACTGATAAAGTCTGATCTTTATCCACCAGTACATTAATTACCTTATTTACTTGATGTGTTTAATGCAGCTGCTATATTAGCACCAAAATTAAAAAAGGAAGACAGATCTTATCTGGCATGATAGAAGACTATTCCAGTTTCTGTGGGATCACTTTGTGATGACCAAGGCCTTGATGCTGAGCTCAGCATTACTGTTAACACCTTAGCTTTGCTTTTTTTTTTTTTTTTTTTTTTTTTTTGAGGGGTGGGAGTTAATAAAAGAAAGAGACATGACAGAATACCAACCAAAAGTCATGAATTATTGTGGATTTTCATTTTTATCTGAACACATAACAATCCAATCTCTTCATAGAGCAGACATTTTTCTTCCTGTTCATTGAAGGCTCATCTCTAGTTTCCTCAGAACTTTATTAGGCCTTGTGGGCCTCAACGAACAAGTAGGAAGTCTTACCACATCTGCACTGGTAACTTCCTTAAAGACAATTATACCTAAATATCCAACCTGATTTTCATTAGGCAAAACTTTCCTTTAGAGCAGTTTCCATTCACTTAGCACCATCAAAGCCATTCAAAACTCCTTGTATTGCTCTGAAAATGCTCAAACTCAGAGCAGTCTTTTGAATGTCTTGTACAGTGGACAGAAAACACAAAATTCTCATCTCAGTAAATTTTCTGGATACATTTGCTTGTGAGTCCTTGTGGAGTAAACTACTCTTACTGGGCTTAGGGTCTTTTTTAAAGTCTAGTTGTTCAAAACAGCTTGAGGGATGGTATCTCTGAACAGTCTGACTGAAAGCATGTACCAAATGTCTTCTGCAGAGCACCTGTGTGAAGGCAAGTAGCTTTTAAATACACAGATGAAGAGTAAGACATCCATACAGGTTTCTTTAGCAGCCTGTGTTGCACATTCAAAAGCAAAACAAAATAAACAAAAAAGCATTTTGTGACTTCCTCAACAAACATAGCATTTTATTGTTAAGGATTTTCAACTTACTGAATCAAAACAATTTTTTTTTCAAATATTTAAAAAAAACTATTTTTTTTCCCCCAGTGAAGCCTGTTTACATTGAAAACTATAATTTTCTGTAGTAGCTTGTACCAGTTGAGGTGTTTTCAAAAGATTGCAAGAAAATGAAAAATTTAAAAAGGCTATTTATTCTTCTTATGCTCATAAATAGGAAATGCACTTTATACAAAAAAAATTAGAAAAGAAAATCCAAGCCAGAAAAATGTGAACTCCAAAAAGAACATTTGAGAAAATACAGAAATAAAACACATCAAATGACTGTTTTCTACAGAAGCATTTATACAACTAAAAAAATGTTGTCCAAAGAAATATCATAATCTTACTTAAAATGACAAAGAAGTCTGGTAACCTTAAATATTCAGAATCCATTTCAATGACTTCAGTAATCAAAAGAAGTAGATTTTTAGGGGGGTATTTTCGATTTAACAAAATGAAGCAAGACTGAGCATTTTGGTTTCCTTTCATTTTATAAAAAAAATTATTTACTGACTTCTAATTCCAATCTAAATTTTGGATTTGGATTTAGGATCTGATACTAGGTTTACTTAAGGCCAATATAGAGCCACAGAACATGTGAAAGCTCTGTAACAAAGAAATAAATAATTCTGTTCTCCAGACCCAAGCTGTATTTCCAGGACTTTTAAAGAAAGAAAGAAAGAAACATATCTTGATCTAAATTTAGATGTATTTGCAGATATGTACAAGTGGAAACACACACACTGTATATATAATGTGACTATAGTGTATACACATATCTGAAAACACAGCACAGTAATCACAACACACTAAATACAGTGAAACCAGGTCTGTGCACCACAATGCTTTGTGTAGTGCAGTTACACCGCATAGAATAAAGCTGCAGTTATTGCATTGACTATGATCATTGTACCATTTCAATATACCAACATACTTACTGCTCAGTGAAAGTATTCAGCAAAAATTATTCCTCATTCACCTTCCCACCTGTGCATGCTATACAACATTTTACAGTTAATGGCATAACAATTAAAATAATGGTGTTGCAGATGTACTGTTTTAATTGCATCTTACATTGCTGTTATTACACAAATTATGTTTCCCCAAACTGGCAATGGCAGGATTGTAGGTGGTGTTACTGATCTAAGTAAGTCTTCTGTTTTGTTTTATCTAACCATTTTTTGGCTCAGCTTTATTATGTGACAACTAATGTGTGCTACCTCCCTGTTATGGCTCAGGTCAACAGACTACAAAGCTGTATGGGATGCACTCAGTTCTGCACTGGTGCTTGTGTCTGACAGAGTACAGCCAGGCAGTCTTGGAGTTGAGCCTTTATACAGAATTAAAGGTGGGATCAGGAACTGAAAGGTAAAAGAGCTAGATTTGAGGGAAATGGTACAGCTTCAAACTTAGTGACTTCCCATTTTAAATACTTGAATAAATAGAGGATTACTTAGATAAAGTTATCAGAAAAGAAAAAGCATGGGCATTCTAATCTCAGCAATTTAGCTGAAATCAGCCTAGGAGCTTATCGCTCAACCCATAGGGCAGTTTCTGGATTAGATAATTGAACATCACAGGAATCATTTGGATTTTCCAAAACATCACATTGCTTACCTTTTACGTCCCTGTCTTGACGCTGATCTGCCTTGCCCCAAAGCTCCAAAGATGCAAGGCAGCAGCACTGAGCCAATAGATTGCAAATTGGTTTGCAATCCCATTTTTGTAAGTGGTAAAGTTTAACCACTATCTTCCTCCATCAAAATTTTTACTTCAGACCTATGCCAAATGTTTCTTTGACCTGTTATATATAAATTCCTTTTTTCTTTCTTTCTTTCCATCACAAGTTCTCATAAGAAACAACCTGTAATTTTATAGGACATTACTGACAGCAGTAATGCTGTTTTTACGCACTTCATTTCCCAGAACGTCTTTTGTCATCTTAGAAATATGATAGTGTGCATTGGTGGGTAGAGAAGGACTAGTCATTTTAACTGTTACGTGTATTGGTTTAAGTCCAAGAGATTCATGGAATAGTTAGCAAATTTAAACTGGAAAAGAAAAATTGCAAATAGATGGTATACTACAGTACTGGTGGATGTTTGACAGGATGGTAGCAAAAAGCTCACTGTTTGGAGATATGATTCTGCACTGCCTGGTATGTATTTCGAAAATCATTAGGTTTTTAGCAAATTATTGATGTGCCAAATAATTGAAATTAACTACCCAATTGTTAAAGCTGATTACTTTTTTACTGTTAGCCTTAAAAGGAAAGTAACTTCTTGAGATTACTGTCAAAGAGGACATACTTTTTAATTTATACTTGCTGTTCTTTGTAATTAGACTAATCCTTAAAGGTGGTAAGAAAACTTGAAATATATATTTTTTAAAAAACCTTACTTCCTACATCTCAATATCTCTATTGAAAATCAGATTTATGGTGACGTTTTGTTGTTTTATTTACTCCATTTTGAACCAGATTTTCAAAACAGTTATTCCTTGCTTAGTAGTCATAATTTGTATAAGGAAAAATAGGGGTTTAATTATAATGAACTGTAAAGGAAATTAACACCTACATTTGAACCACAGCCAAAAATCACAGTAAGCAATGCGGTTAATATAGCTATCAGGAAGTTAGAAAGGAAAGTGATATTAGTTAAGTTTTTGTAACTGAAAAATAGAAATATAAAGTTCACTATGAATTACCATTCTGAAATTGTGATAGTTGATATTTTATTGATGACATCACAAAATGGCAGTGATCACCTCCATTTGAATTAGTCTTTAAACAGCAATAACGGGACACAGGCTGCCTACTGGTCTTCAAAAGCTGTTTAGTGGATTAAGAGAGATTCTGATCCAGTTAAGAAATACTACGGTTCTGCAGCTCTTAATATAGAACATTTGATGTTTGATTTAGGAGCAGGAGACATCTTGAAGAAGCTGATCTGTGTAGAAAACCAATTCAAGTAGCAGCCTGGGAAAACATGAAATTAAATGCAAACCTTTAAGGAAAGTTTTGGGAAGATTTAAGAGTGCTGTACTTAAGCTGAGCAGTGTAGCCCTTGATAAGCTATTCTTTGTAACTTTAATTTTATGCTTTAATGATCGTATAAATTAATAACTTTTTAAAAGCCATGTATGTACTACTATCTCCTATTTTCCATGGAGCAAAATTCAACTATACTTTAGAGGAGCAAAATAAAATAAAACAAACAAACAAAAAACCAACCAAACAAACAAACATGGAAAAACTTGAATAGGTATTTTTACCTTTGGAGTAAAAATACAGTTGAAAACTCCCAAACCCTACATCTAAACAGTAACATTGTATTTTCAATGGCTTTTGGAGATGTAATTAGGGTAGTTTTTACCCCATAAAACAAATCATACAAGAACTTCCAGCAGGACTGCTACTTATCTCAGTGTACTACTTAACTGCCAAATCATTACCCTGCATATTATACTGCATCTTGAGAAAAGAGTCACTTAACTGTAATTGAAAATAAAATACGTTGGAAGAAGCAGCCAAAGGCAAGCAGATAAAACTGAAATTAGCAAGAGATTCAAACAGCCTTGAAATATGCTGTTGTATGAGCAATAGATGGAGGCATCATAGGCAGATAAGTAAGCAAATTGCTGGCTCTAACAGCAGCAGCAGCAAATGTTAATTACACCAATCACATACTTTTGTTGGAAATGGAATTACATAGATATATGTATACATATATATAGACACACATACATGTTTCATTAATAATAACCTCATACGCACTTTCAGAAATTATATATTAATAACCAGTATAAATAATGTGGTTAGATTATATTTTAAATAATAATATATCAATAGTATCGCATTTATTAAACTGTACACAGGTCTCAGAGCAGAGAAAGTCTTGTATCCTCGCATATCATATTTTGTCTTCAATTTCTTAAAGATGAAGCTGTCATATTAAGTTTTATAACATCTTCTTTCAGGGATCTTACACTGATAGACTGAAAACAAGAAACTGATAGCCAGCTGAATAGAGAACATCTGGTTGGTTCTGATCGTTTTTCCAGTATTTACATTTGTAGACTTTCTACAGCAGTAACTGCAAAAAGATGTCTGGAAGATGTGTTTTCACAAAAGCCTTCAAATTTCTCATTGGCCTTTTTCCCTCTTCAGGCACAGAGATGCACACATCACATACTTCGTATTCCTTGATGAAATTAATTGAGGATATAGATGGATAGCCTTCTGGAGCTATCTTTTCTGACTGAATACAGAACAGGTGTCTCTTAAGTGCAGTGACTATCACCATAATAATCAGGAAGCATTTAAACCTCTTTTTAAAGATACAGTAAACTAAGTTTCCAATTGCCCTATGATAACAAAAACTCAAGATGGGTTGAAAATCACAATGACTGAGAATATATAGGAGAACAGTTTTCTTCCAGTTTCACAGCTTTATTTCATTTTTACTAGGTAATTTTGAAGATATAAGTGTTGGTTTAAAAAAACAAACGCATCCCTTACTCTTTTCCCCCAGAAAGTCTTAGTAAACATTCACAGTTACTGATGAGATTGAAAAAGCTGCTTTGGAGAAAAAAAACCCAAACGACCAACAAATCCCCAAACCCAACAAAAAGTTCCACCACCAACAAAGAAAAAATCCCCAAAGATTTTGTTATAGCTTAGCCTGCTCTTGAGAACTGTGAAGGCAGCTGTGTTTTGTAGCTGCAGTTCTGCGAAGGAGGATCCCTTTGCAGTGGACAGTCCATTCTTCCCTACACTGATGAAGCAAACAGCGTACCTTCACATATGGGCTCCATCCAGCCTGGATGGGTGCTCCCGTGGTCCCTGCAGAGCACTAGGATTCCCACCCTGTGACGCTGCTGGACCCCCAACTTGCTCGGCTGAAGTCGACACTAACTGATGGCACCTCACAGCAGTTCAGCAGGTATCAGTGCTTCCTCAAGTGCCTTTAATTCACCATCTCAGTAAAATTCAGCATGTGCAGCAGAGAACACACCCTCATTGCCAATACCTACATATTCTTTGCACTCTCCAATCTGATGTCCAAGCAGAGGATTGCTGAGAGACTGAAAGAAATATGTAATCTTTAAATTAAAGAATTTTACATCTATGCATGTAGAAGTAATAATGTGTAGCTAGTGATTTTAAACAAATATTAAGACTGACCAAGCTATTGACTGGCAACTGATAAAGCTGAAAACAGGTTTACTGAGGAAATAAACCCAATTTCATATTGTTTGCCTATGCTGGTTTCATTTGGAACCTACTATAGCAAATTGAAATATTTCCCTTACAAAATTATTTCCCAACCTTAATATGCAATCTGCTTGTTAAAGTATGAGATTTGATTATTCCTACTTGTTTAGATGCACGTGACTAGTCAGCATGATATAAGGAGTCCTTCACAGTATTTAACTCAGCATTTGACCTTCCAAATAAATTCTGCACAGATGTTCTGTCCAGTGGGTAGGATAATATTCCTGTTCTTTTGTTTAAAATTTGCTGCTTACTTAATTCTAGCATGCTACTATTTTTTATACAAACATGTTATGTGGTTATTTGTGGGAACAGCTGAATAAAGAAAAGGCTGATTAGTTATCACTATGTATCATCCTAGAAAACAAATGTTATGTCTAAGGAAGAAGAGGAATTATTCAATTAGGTGATTTAATTTTTTTGAAAATTTTTTTTTCTTTCACAGGGTGCTCGTTGAAAAAAGCAGTAAGCTTCACAGAAGCCGAAGAAGCTGGACTTACTGCCACTGCCAAAAAGGTCAGAAATGATCTTTCAGAAACAGAAACAGAATCAAATCCCCAACTCTGGATTAAGGTTGAGACACAAATTATCTCATGTTTTAATTTTCAGGGATTCAAAATTTTGATGGATGGCTGTGTCTGCATACATTTCTATGAATATCTTGCTCAAATTGGGAAATTGCGCTCTTTTATTCTTGAGCTAACACTGCTGTATCTAGTAGAAATCACAGTCTGGCTGAGCAGCTCTGTGTGAAAGCCTGCTTTCTCCAGCGGGTTTTCACAGAATGAATGAATTTTTTAAAGCAGAGAGAAAGAGAAAGGATGTTATGAGCTTTATGTAGAAAAGCAGACAAGCAGACTACAGGGCTGCTATCAGGGAAATCTGATACAGAGTACTGTATTTGTTCCTTTGACTTCTTTCCAATGAAAAGTAAAATATTATATTATTTTTATAGTTCTAAAATACATTATTCAACATTGTACCTCATCTATATCTACCTACCCTAATACACCAAGGAACAACTTCTTTTGTGGACTGCCTGAACTGGCATGAGATACTAGGAAACCAGGAATCACGACTTCAGGGGCACACCACCAGGACCCTCCGTAGAGATGCTGTGAGGCAGCTACTCCTCTTTTTCATAGTTATATCAGAGGCATAGCCGGTGTTTTCACTGACACTATCAAGCCCACCCTTTTATTTTAATGTTATCTGTTCCTTTAAACCTTCTATCCATTTTTGTTGTCCCCTGTCTGCTCTATACCAAGGATTTTGTGCAGTTTGGCAAAGCAGGTTTTTTTTTTGCCATGAAGCTCCGTGTGCTTTCTCAGCCAGCTGGTTCTCTCTCTGGAGTTCTAGAGATTATTATTTGTGATAGCAACAACATGGAGAACTCCACTATGGAAATGCCACTCAGCAAAGCTTACAGGTACAAAATGGTTTTTAATTAGTCTGCATTTTACATACAGATTACATTATTCCACATGCCAAAATGGCTCGGTTGTGGACAATTATTTTAATGTAGTAACAATGGATTCATACAGGGGCTATTGAGGAAAGATTATTGGAGAAATGTCAGCTATTATGAAATGAACAAAAACATTACAGTCACTCTGAGCTTCTGACCACCAGCTAAAGTTATTTTGTTTGTCAACATTTATAATGCTGCCTTAGTGCCATACTAACACTGTCTTGCCCACTGGAATTCTATCTGTACTGCATATGCGCTAAGCAAGGCAGGCCGCAGCACTCCATATTCACAGTATAATACATTGAAATGAATGGATTTTACAGTCAGCTTCAATATGGCAACAATTTTATCTGAGATGTCTTTTCCAAGGTCACACAAGAAATGCATCTTTGTGCTAAAAACAGAATCCAGATGTCAGCTGAATATAATCAGCAGAAACATTTCTGTAGACACTGCTCCTATCAGCATAGCACTAGGTAAGTGTTTAGTATCCCTCGCTCATGTTTTCAGCCCAAGCTTTCCCTTCCCCTCCGTGACCCCGTGACTTCTTTATGGCACCAGTCAATTGATCTGGGCTTCCAAAACCTGTCAAAGTCTCTCCCTCACGTGATGTCAGATAAGGGATGCACTGAACAGCCCTGTACATCTGACTCATCTGAGCCCGCTCTGGGAGCAGGGCTGGCGTTCACCACAAAGCTCTGATCAAGTGGAGCATATTCACTGTCTCTAGAGTGTGTTCACTGTCTGTATATCAATGTCAGACCCCAAACCACACTAATCTGAAAATAAACAGAGTGAATGGATATTAAACGCGAGTAGCAGTCACTGGAAATCACTAAAGAGTATTTGTAATAAAATGCAAGGGATTTACCATTCCCATTAGAGTTAGTATCAGTTCTGTGGCTAAAAATCCAGGCACTAATGCTCCTAAAACTAAACCACTCTCCCATTTTCAGTACCATTCTAATAAAATCCAAATGAAGGGATTTAGATGGAAGCCATCCGCAGCATCAATGACATGCTCCTGTTGGTTATCCCAGGATGTGCAGTATCAACAACTGGGCAGCAGTGCTGAGTGCATGGAAAAAATCCAAACCCCTTTTTTCAGTGCTTAACCACAGAGGAAATACAGCCTTCTCCCTTGTACAACACATACTGAACTATAAGGTTGCCAAAATAGCTTGTTATGTGGAAGCCCTGTGCTACCAGAAGATAAAAACACTGAACTAATTGTTTGTATTAGGGCCTCTAGCCCCTGTGGCATTTTATATGCAAATACACTTGGGCTTACATGTGTATTAAGTGAAATCGATGAAATTATCATCGTAGAATGAGCTGAAATGATAGAACGTTCCCTTTAATTTGAAAAGGATTTGCAATTCAGCACTTCCATAGAAAGCTAATTGAAATGCACTTATGCTGCTGAAAAGCAGTGATAAATTTATGAAATGCATGACTATTTTTAGCTGTCAAAATACTTAAAATCATAAGCTGTAGATAGATAATTAACCAGCTAGTATGATTGAAGACACATGATTTAATTTAAAAGATGAGTCCAAAAGAATGACTACAAAAAAGATGAGGCTGCAGAAATAAAGATATAACAATTAAAATGTGCCTCTTGAGCAAAGTATGAAAGCATACACCTAGTTCTAAGCATATGACTGTCCCCGCAACTTCACCATATTAATAACTTGCAAAATTTTTTAGCAAGGTCTTTAGCAAGGTTTAGCAGGTGCTGGAGGAGTTACTTAGACAAAACTCTCACTGAATGATTTAGCAAAATTTCAATCACAGCTTTGTCTCTGTGACCATAGATTTGTTATTTTGATGGATGCCTTGTACTGCAAGAAAGAAGGAAAAGAAGAGAGGCAGAGGAAAATAAAGAAAAAGAAGTTTAAAATACAGTGAACTTTTCACCTGCTATAAATTCCATGTAAAATCACAATGCATTGTTCTAAATAGTTTATTGGTCATAACGAAAAGAACACTTTTTTTTATTACAAAGTATATTTACCGCTATCTATTTTATAACAGCAAATCTTTCAGATCAATGGACGTACTGAAGTGTGACAAGTAACTTCAGTTGCCTAGATTATTAAAAACATACCAGTGTTATATGAAGTTATTTAACTGAAAAAAATAAAATATTAAAAGTGTTAATGGTACATTCTTCCATTTCCACAGCAACATTTTTTTTCTTCTTTTTTGGTTTTGTTTTTCTTGACATATTTGCTCATACCTCTATGTAAAGGGAAAGGAAAAAGAGGAAAACAGAATTAATCTCATCGCACCACTTGCTGTATTTCTTTACTGTCTGACAACAGAAAACTAAATGGGAAAATAGTATGTGATAAGGTTTTCACAGAAATGGCTGATGTGCTAGGAAGTATCAGAGAGTTCAAAGAAATAGTTGCAGCAGAGAGAAGGAAGGATTTGGGGAGCTTTGGGAAAGCCTGAAGCAAATATTTGAAAGTGGTTTTAAAATTAGGTGGAGGCATTACTTTATCCTCCCCCCCGCATATAATTTGCATAACAGGTGCACAAATGTAGTACTTACTATGTAAATTACAGAATCCAGTGTTGTGATTTTTCATAATATTTCTGTATTTATTTCTTCTCCCTATATTATTTGAAATCTGTGCCCATATAAAGGGTATTTGGGTGGCTTTTTTACTGGATGGCATGAAACCAGTATCGACAACCTTAACTATCAAGATATCTGCCAATACATACATAAATGTCAAATACTTAGGTCAGATATTTGAGAACAAAGCCTGACAAGGTGGAATTCTGTATTTTTTATTATTTTTACCACATTTGTATTGTGGCTGAAGTATATGGGACTACCGACGTGAAAAATTCAAAGGACAAGGTTTCAGAAATTATTTTTTCAGCATAGAAGACTGATTGTAAAGAATAGTATGTGAAAAAGAAAGGAACCAATACTTAAATGCATTTCTTATATCTAGACAAACAGAACATTAAAAAGAACAATTCTGGACATCTATTTCTGAATATCCTTTTTTTCTACTTAATATAGAAATTCTTCTGGGCTTCATATGAGCATAAGGCTAGAAAAGACTGCCTTGATCAAGTGCAATCACTGTCATCACAGGCAGTCATGTTTATTTTACCACAGTGTGAAGAATGTTCATTGCCACCTACTCAACAAGCCCCAGAAAAACCTTTCATGCCTTGTGACAGGCTGAAGACACATAACTGGAAGGCCACTGAAGAACTGAAGGCTATAAAATGGCTCTAAAAAATAGAAGAGAACAGAAAAGACCAAAGACAGTTACAACAACAGGGATATTTCAAACTGGTGGCTAGAATATAGCTCATCTGAAACAATATTGTTTAATGTAAGACCCATTCTTTATTGGGTTTTTCGGTATGTATAAGGAGCTGAGAGGAGGGGGAAACTTCTGCACTTGTAATTCAAAATTGTTTTCCATACTAAGAGCAGTAATTATTCCTTAAAATTAAAAGGCTACTTATTCCCTATTGTCCCACTTAGTAATTCAGTCTTTTATGTTCTAACATAAACACCTTTCTAGTTTTCAACTTTAGTAGCACTATTTTGCTTTAGATTTGCCTTATCATACAGAAAATATTTAATTTATGGCTCTTGGTAAGACAATTTGTCCCAAGTCACAACAGAAGATGGACTGCCATTTAACTTTTCCTGAATACCATCTGAAATGTAAATTTTCAACATTTTCAGAAATATTAAGTTTGTTTCTGTTTTATTTTTCATTTCATAGACATTCACTACTAAACTTCAGAAGTAGTATTATAAACATGGCCAAGAAATCCAGAAGTACCTAGAACATTGTATTAACATATCTAAAATTCATGCCATTCTAAAAATTTGTAACTATTTCTCCATGCATTCAAAATGCCAAAGTACCCACGTGACTTTCATTTTGTAGTCCAACGTGAGGAGAAAGGGTATGACGATAAAGATTACTCAAGGACAGCGGTGAGACAGTTAGCCTACTTTATTTTCAGTTTTCCTCCAAAGGAGTGAAGTGTCAAGAAAGGAAGATGAAAAGAACATTAAGTTTTGCTTTTCCTTGAATTTACTGAAAGCAGTCAGCATGTTTAAAGTAAGTGATGTATAGTTATATTCCTTTCAAGACCTCCAGGGCTGTTTTGCTGCCCAGTGATTATGTGAAGGAAAAGGCAGACCTACATCAACTCTGACTTCCAATTTCCATTGAAGAACACTCCTACGTCTTGGGTAGGTAGCCCATCTCCCAGATCCAGAGTTGAATTTCATGTCCAGCTGCCCACCCTCAATGACAGACAAAATTAAAAAATCTGTTGACCTCAAAATTTATGTTTGAGATCCAGAGCAAAAAGCTGTGGCATAGAACCACTTCTATCTTGTTATTAATTTGAAAAATAAATATATTTCTATACAAACTGACATTCCAGTTATGCCTACAGGGATTTGAGCTATGTTGGTACATAAAGCTGGTAACATTAAGGAAAACCAGAAAATCAGGGTGTTGAAAATGCAAGTGAAAGATCAAACAAGTGAGCCCTAACATAATATTATTTTCATTTGATTTTGTTTAATTTGTTTAACTGTATTGACATCAATGCAATTATCTCCAATATTCACAGTCAAATTACTTTGAAAGCAATGAATTTATTGATACCAATACACTGAGTTGTTGCCACCCGATGCAGATTATATTAAAAAAAAAAATACACTAACTTGTTAAAAAGGGAAATATCTACAATTAATAGAGTCTAAATATTAAGCATATCAGGTACATTTAATAATGCATTGTCCTGTAGAGTGACCTGTAACATACATACAATGTTTTTCTCCAATAATTTAAAAATATTCAAAATATTCAGCAAATCCTAATAATTATTAATCCAAAATAACTTGAGTCAAGCACAAGGACATATATCTGGAGCATCTACCAGATGGTAGAGCAGTGATTCAGAACAACAGTTAGGAGGTCATCCTGAATAATCATCTCTACATAACCTTGGCGTGCAGTGTTCCAGTAAAAAGGCCTGGTGCGTTTCTTGGATAAAAAAAGGGGGAATATCCATTAGAAATAGGAAAGCTATCTGTCCTTTACAGGTAGCACTGAGAGCATTGCTATGAAAATATTATTCCATGCTTGGGGATCACATTTCACAAAAGATATGTGTATACTGGAAAGACCTCAAGGGGATGACACAAAGAAATTAAAAGGAAGGAAAAATAAGCACTTACACTTTTTGAGTTATTTGGCTTATCAAATTGGAGTTTGAAAAGTTATACTTCTGTAACTTATTGTATGGATACTTACAAAGCTACCCAATAAGGTAACGATTTCCAAATTTACAAAATGTAAAATGCAGAATTTGGTTGTTATACTCAGTTTACTGCAGCCTAGAATTAAGATATCAAGGCAAGTGGTTAAAAAACATGCACTGATGTGGTACACACTCTCTCTCACCATGACACTTCATAACATGTAGTGGCATACTTTACAGGTATGCTCTTGCCCAGATTTAGGAAAGAAAAAGAGAAGGATGACCATTATTACTGTTAGGGAATGGGATAGGACTGTATGTTCTGGGATAATCTCAAACTGTGAATTCCAGGTCCCACTCAGAGAAAGCCCATCTTCACCCTTTTCTTTCAGATGGCCAAGTACAAGGGGGAATTGCTTACATTGCTTTCAGCATGGAAAAAGTACTATACTATCTTCTCTTTAATTTAGTGTGTGTGAGCATTAAGCATCTTTCCTAAAGTTTTCAAGAATTATTTTTTTGTTTTTACCTATGGAACAAAGATGGGTGAATGTTTTCTTTCTTATTTTCTGTTCCCCTCTCTGACTTTCCCCAAACTTTTGTGGATAGACAGAGAATACTATATTGAGCAGAACAAGCTTTGATGAAAAATATAAAATCATCTTAAATCTTTCTTAGATACTTTTCTTATAACAGGATCAACATATTCACAAGATGTTCAGAACATTTTTTCCTTCCTTACACTAGTAGGGACTCTATGGAATTTTTTCTTCATTTTGGAACTTATGATAAAGATTGCCAAATTAAGACCACTTGAGTTTATCTCAACAATTAATTTCCTAAGACTCCAGTGATCTTAGGTTACTGGTAGGACAGATTTTGCTCTTTTCTCACTGTAGCCACAGAGTTTAATATCCTGAAGATTGAGATGTTTTTGTCTACCTACAGCCTTTAGGAGGACTTAATGCACTATTGCACAGTTCAGAGGACCAGAAAATCTGACCTCGTTTGCCCTTAAACACTTGGAAATTAATCACAGTTTCTCTTTTATATATGTAAACAGTAATGGGCAAGATTCAAAGGAGCAAAATCAGGTCAGTTCCAACCTTGCAGTTCTTAAAGAGGTCACTGACTTTCAAAGGTTTTAAAGAGCAGTTTAAAGAAACACAATTTCTTTGGATTCCTTACAAGACAGGATTGCAGTGGCCATGTGCTTTTCTACAATATTTCCACTTTTCCTTTGCCTGTTCTTGACATGCTGCTATGCCAGGAAAGAGGGGTAGAAGAGCAAGTAAGCTGGCATGACTATTCCTGCAGATTTATTCTAACAAAATAAATTTTCCTTTGGAAATTGAAATTTACCAAAAGCTTTGGCTTTTGACACCTCCTAAACAGCAAAAAATCAGAAAGGTTGGTTGTCATTGTTTGCAAATGTACAAAAGAACAAACTGTGATTCAATGAGGTTATTTGTCGCCCCAAACAATTCTGTGTGCTCATGGAAACTAGGAGTGAATCTTCATTTTTTTCATTTCCAGTTCATTAATTCATTAGAGTTACACAATATTTAAAGCTTATATCACCAGAAATGCCTTAGGCAATTAATCTACAATTTTATAGCACATGTAAATAATCCCAAGGCAGATTTAAATTTGTTGCCTATTTCTAAGTAAGTTGAATGAAATTATATCAGATCTTTTCAGTTAGTCACTAGATATCATATGGTAAACAAATTCCAGTCTAAACTGTTGGCATCCTGATGGAATAACCCACTAATTATCTTACCATTTAGCTGTAATTTTTTAATAGATCTGTCTGACCTTTGATTGCAAAGCTATACATGATATTTTTAATACGATAATATAATGCCATGTGTATTGGCTTTGTGTGGCAAGGTTTTGGTAGCGGGGGGGCGGTTACAGGGGTGGCTTCTGTAAGAAGCTGCTGGAAGCTTCCCCTGTGTTCGAGAGAGAGCCAATACCAGCCGGCTCTAAGACGGACCCGCCGCCAGCCAAGGCCAAGCCAATCAGCGATAGTGGTAACGCCTCTGTGATAACATTTTTAAGAAGCAAAAAAGTTGGGATAGAGAGAAAAAACAGCAGCCGGAGAGAGGAGTGAGAACATGTAAGAGAAACAACCCTGCGGACACCAAGGTCAGTGAAGCAGGAGGGGGAGGAGATGCTCCAGGCGCCGGAGCAGAGATTCCCCTGCAGCCCGTGGTGAAGACCATGGTGAGGCAGGCTGTCCCCCTGCAGTCCATGGAGGTCCATGGTGGAGCAGATATCCACCTGCAGCCCGTGGAGGACCCCACTCCGGAGCAGGTGGGTTCCCGAAGGAGGCTGTGACCCCGTGGGAACCCCGCGCTGGAGCAGGCTCCTGGCAGGACCTGCGGATCTGTGGAGAGAGGAGCCCACGGAGCAGGTTTTCTGGCAGGACTTGTGACCCCGTGGGGGACCCACGCTGGAGCAGTGTGCTCCTGAAGGACTGCACACTGTGGAAAGGACCCATGCTGGAGCAGTTCGTGAAGAACTGCAGCCCGTGGGAAGGACCCACGTTGGAGAAGTTTGTGGAGGACTGTCTCCCGTGGGAGGGACCCCACACTGGAGCAGGGGAAGAGTGTGATGAGTCCTCCCCCTGAGGAGGATGAAGCAGCAGAAAAGAACGTGTGATGAACTGACCGTAAACCCCATTCCCCATCCCCCTGTGCCGCTGGGGGGGTTGGTAGAGAATCTGGGAGTGAAGTTGTTCCCAGGAAGAAGGGAGGGGTGGAGGGAAGGTGTTCTGAGATTTTGGTTTTATTTCTCATTACCCTGCTCTGGTTGATTTGTAATAAAGTGACTTAATTTTCCCCAAGCTCAGTCTGTTTTGCCCGTGACGGTAATTGGTGAGTGATCTCTCTCCTGTCCTTATCGTGACCCACAAGCTCTTTGTTATATTTTCTCTCCCCTGTCCAGCTGAGGAGGGGGAGTGATAGAATGGCTTTGGTGGGCACCTGGCAACCAGCCAGGGTCAACCCATCACACCATGTTATATTTTTTAAACATGTCAGTTTAGTTACCTTCCTTCTGGCTTCAGCAAACAATCCCTTGAGCATTTGCAAATAATAATTTTGAAAAAGTCTTACTTGTATTCTTTTTTATAAATAGATGTATGCACGTATACATGTATATAAATATATATATCAATGTAATTGAACATAGAAGACATAGATTTTTTAGAACTGCATTAATATTATTTTAAAAAATGTAACTTATAAATAATTAATTTCCTATGTTTTCCTAGCAACTTCAAAAAGGGATTTTGAAGCTACCCAGGATATCTCAGACTTTATTACTAGGAAGTCAATTGCTAGGTTTTTTACAGATGTTTTTATGAACCATTTTCCATTTTACAAATTTAACAGAAGTAAATCAGATCTTGAATTATATTTTTAAGCCAGTTAATTATTAGTATTGACAAACAATATTTAATATTTCTTAAAGTATTTTAAGAAGAAATTAATTAGAAGTTTCATTTATTTCATCACTGAAAGATTGAACTTGATAAGCTAACATACATTTCCTGCAAGATTAAATGTCCTTATAGGTATAAAACTGAAACCTCTATTTAACTGCATAGTCCATACCTGTGCAATCATTTAATCTTGTCTGTTAATATAAGAATGATTGCAATATCAAGCCTTATGGTTCTTTACACTTGAAACACAATTGCTTTTAAAAAAAAAGCACCTGCCCCTCTTTGCTGTTAGTCTCACACACCCAAAAAAGGCAGAAGCTGAAGCTGAGAGCCCTTCTTCCTCCGACAAGTGTTGGGGGAGCCATCTTCACTGTGAGGAGCACACTGTCAATGGGATGTGTGTTTGCATGTAGGAGTGCTCTTCCACTTTGGTTCACTTAGCAACACTTTCAAACATTTTCAAGAAGTCTGATGCTAACACTGATCTATCTGCAACTTAAGTTATGCAATGATTACTTATCTTTGCTGAACGTAGGGGTTTGTAGGATAATAACTGCACAATAGAACAAAGCTGAGCTGAAAGTAAGAACAAGTCAGAGGTTAGTCATCTGAGCGTTAGACAACTTTGCTGTTACATGCAGGAAAAGCTAGACAAGAGGCATCTAACCACTGGGCAATATGTTGTTACAGCTGAAACCAAACTAAAACAAGCTGAGGCCAAGTCAAGTTGAGACAAGGCCCGACATGTCCTTGTGTTGCTATGTTAGCACAAGGCTTGTGCCAAACAGTGGCAACAGCACATGCACCTGGGCTATCAGGTATGCTTGAAAAAAAGTGACTTTGTTTTAAAAACATATTTTGGGGTTACCCTGCATTCATACAAGTATTAAAACTCATCATGGGTGAAAGGTGCTATTGCTCGGAATGTGATTTTTGTTCATGTTCACAGGAGGAATCACTGGTCATCAGATGGGGTACGTCAGTGGACTGTTCAGGGACATCAATAATATGAAGTCAGATCTGGCAATAGTTCTGCAGGGCTGAATTCACAATCCAAAGATTCTTCACTCTAGGATAAATCAGCAAATGCTTTGGAGATTAATAGATTCCCCCCAGGGTAGAGAAAATGGATGTGTTACTATAATGTGAGCGGTATCTCCAGGAACCATGTGACTCTCCCTGCAAAGTAATCGATGACTCCACTGAGGCAACAATGGCTTCTGAACTAAATTTAGAAGCTGGATCACTGATAATGAACCTTCAGTGTATTCTATTATTTCAAATATCAAGTTCTAAGTTCTCTAAGTATTTATTAGATAGGAAGATAGTATTGCAAGATCAGAAGAATAGGTTATACAAAACAGTAATAAAAGGATCACAGACTTGAGACTTAAGTTGGGTGACATTGATAATTTTTGTGTTTTATATTGTGCAAGTAAGATTTTTGTTAATCACTTTGCTTTAGACAACTAGTGAAATAAAGCATTTAGTCAGTAAAACAATTAAGTTTAGGGGGGGTTAATTTTTATGTAGTAAAAAAGAGAAATGCTGGTGTGTGTATGTTTTATTTACAATTACTTCAATGGCACATATTTTACAACCATCACCTATTACTGCACAGCACAACTTCTTGAGAAAGAGAAGTTTTCTACTTGTGAAAACTACTTTCTGCTTCCAGAACTATTTTTCAAATCTTCAGTAGTGAATAACTGACTGAATGAGATATAGATGTGCAATTATTGGGTGATTTAGACTTTTTTTTTTTTTAAATTCTGAAATAAAGCAGAAGAACTAAGTTACTCACAGGTCAAGAGACTCTCAGGATGCATCTGCATTAGTTTTTTATTTTGGATAAGAAGTGCACTTTTGAAACGGATCCTGCTTATTCTCACTTACCACAATGTATTTGCATTGTGGAACTGTCTCATTGAACTGGGTTACTAGCAGTGAAACTACACAAGAAGGTGTGCTTCATATTTTCCAATTTTATATGCTTCAGTTGTTGAATGAGTTCTCACTCCATGGGATCAGCTGTTACTAGTTCAAGATAAACCCCTCAAAATACCTATAGAGTAGATTTTGGGCACTTGGCACAAACAGTCCTGCATCACAGATTTGTTCCTCCTGTGCCAGGCCAATTGTTATTGAGAAACTGGCTTGAAGCATCAATGAAACTGAATGGTGGAAAAGGACTTAGTGGCTGGACAACTTCCATGCTCACTTCAATTGTCCAGTCACCTCCTGGCCAGAGCTTGGAAGTGAATTGTTGCGCTTTTTTTTGATATAAGATTTTTATCATTCTGTCCCATTGGGTCTCTGTTTTGACAAAAGTTTATCCTCCCATGTAAACGGATGTTAGTATTACTAGAACTGAGAAATCACGCTACAAGGAGGGCTAAGGCGAATCTCTATCCTTTATTGGATGCAGGGGTAACAGCGACAAAGGATGAGGAAAAGGCTGAGGTACTTAATGCAGCCTTTGCCTCAGTCTTTAATAGCAAGACCAGTTTGCCAGCTACCAAGCCCCTGAGCTGGAGACAGGAAGGGGAGCAGAATGAAGCTCCCGTAATCCAAGGGGAAATGGTTAGTGGCCTGCTACATTACTTAGATGCACACAAGTCTATGGGGCCATATGGGATCCACACAAGAGTACTGAGGGAGATGGTGGAAGTGCTTATGAAGCCACTTTCAATCATTTATCAGCAGTCCTGGCTAATCCAGTTGGCTGGAAGTCAGAAAATGTGACACCCATCTACAAGAAGGGCCAGAAGGAGGATCCAGGGAACTACAGGCCTGTCAGTCTGACCTCATTGCCAGGGAAGGTTATGGAGCAGATCATCTTGAGTGCCATCACGCAGCACGTACAGGACAACCAGGTGATCAGGCCCAGTCAGCATGGGTTCATGAAAGGCAGGTCCTGCTTGACCAACCTGATCTCCTCCTATGACCAGGTGACCCGCCTAGTGGATGAGGGAAAGGCTGTGAACGTTATTTTCCTTGACTTCATCAAGGCCTTTGACACTGTCTGTCACAGCATACTCCTTGAGAAGCTGGCGTCTCATGGCTTGGACAAGTGTACTCTTCATTGGGTAAAAAACTGGCTGGATGGCTGGGCCCAGAGTGGTGGTGAATGGAGTCAAATCCAGTTGGTGGCCAGTCACAAGTGGTGTTCCCCAGGGCTCAGTTCTGGGGCCAGTTGTCTTTAATATCTTTATCAATGATCTGGACGAGGGGATCAAGTGCACCCTCAGCAAGTTTGCAGATGACACCAAGTTGGGTGGGGGTGTTGACCTGCTTGAGGGCAGGAAGGCTCTACAGAGGGATCTGGACAGGCTGGATCAATGGGCCAAGGCCAATTGTATGAGGCTCAACAAGGGTAAGTGCCGGGTCTTGCACTTGGGCCACAACAACCCCATGCAGCGCTACAGGCTTGGGGAAGAGCGGCTGGAAAGCTGCCTGGTGGAAAAAGACCTGGGGGTGCTGGTTGACAGCCGGCTAAATATGAGCCAGCAGTGTGCCCAGGTGGGCAAGAAGGCCAACAACATCCTGGCTTGTATCAGAAATAGTGTGGCCAGCAGGAGCAGGGAAGTGATCATCCCCCTGTACTCGGCACTGGTGAGGCAGCACCTTGAAGACTTTGTTTAGTTTTGGGCCCCTCACTACAAGAAAGACACTGAAGTGCTGGAGTGCATCCAAAGATGGGCGATGAAGCCAGTGAAGGGTCTAGAGCACAAGTCCTATGAGGAGTGGCTGAGGGAACTGGCGTTGTTTAGACTAGAGAAGGGGAGGCTGAGGGGAGACCTAATCACTCTCTACAACTACCTGAAAGGAGGTTGTAGCGAGGTGGGTGTCGGTCTCTTTTCCCAAGTAACAAGCAATAGGACAAGAGGAAAATGGCCTCAAGTTGCACGAGGGGAGATTTAGACTGGATAGTAGGAAAAATTTCTTCACTGGAAGGGTTGTCAGGCATTGGAACAGGCTGCCCAGGGAAGTGCTTTAGTCACCATCCCTGGAGGTATTTAAAAGACGTGTAGATGTGGTGCTTAGGGACATGGTTTAGTGGTGGACTTGGCAGTGCTAAGTTAACAGTTGGACTTGATGATCTTAAAGGTCTTTTCCAACCTAAATGATTCTATGATTCTATGATTTCATATTTTGAAAAGCAGTAATAATATTATCTCTAAATAAAAAAGCATGTATAGAACTAAAGGTAATGAGACCTCCCTGAGGCTATCTCTGAATCCATGGATCAAATCCTGATCATGTTGCCCTTTATGACTGAAGTCCATCAATTCTTGCCACTTCACCTGAAGCACAAGATGTTCTAGAAGAGACCTGATGTTTAAAAAGAGAGAAGTCTGTTGTTCAACAGCCCTAGCATCTCCCTAGCATCAGCAGCCTCCCTCTTCTCATTGTGATGGTCTTTACAGTACAATGCCTTTTCATTTCATCTGTTTCTCTTTCATGAGGAGAAGCCAGTATGAAGCTTCCTCCTTCCGTGGGAATCACTGTAATGTTTATTTTTCAGAAGAGTTTCAGCATTTTTTATGACAGGTTGATTATATTATGAAAAGAAAGGGACTGAATGCCATTGACTCAATTGCCAGTGCATTACTTATTGGGCAAATATTTAAAATTATAGTTTAAAATGTTTAAAATCATATAGTGTACCAAAGAAGCCAAAGAATAAGTTGGGAAGAAAACATTCCCTGTATTAAAATACCAGATACTCTGGAAATGAGAAACATCCAGTGAACCAACCTATCTATTATTTAACATTTCCCGTGCAAAAAGCAAATACCACTTCAATTAGAAACTTAGTATACAGTCATCCACATGTATGGCTTTGCTTAAAGCTGGTCTTGACCATAGGAGCTAGTGGTATCAGAAATTGTACTATTCACTCAGAAGGAAATTGCATGCCTTTGCATATCTGTACAGACAACACCAGCCTGTGCAAAGACTGGAACATTGCTTAATTTCTCCAAGGGGGAATTAATTACATAAATTTGAAGCAGTATGTAGCTGTTCTGTGAGTACTCATTGAAAAGGGTGTCTCAAGCTGGGTTTAGGAGTAATGTTACTACTCATACAAATTTGGATCTGTATCTGGAATGTTTATCTGATACCTACGATGAATGTGATGGACTCCAAAGATAGAAAGTTTAAAATAAAATTTCTCACCTCCCCCATGGAAAGCATTTGAACACCACTGTTCCAGCATTCTATCTTAGCTCATTTTCTCCAGTGTTTAGAGTAAAAAAATGGGTTACACACATTCATTCATATACTACCTGCTATGAAAGATATGAATACAACTGATTGAACTGCATTTGGCTTTTATGTTGAACCTAAGTGAGTACAGAATACTAATGCAATCATAAAAGCACTGCAACTACAGCCAATTGTCAGTTTTGAAGCTCTGTTTACAGTCAGATTGGAAGCACAGTAATAGAAGGATTTTCCAAACCCTGCTCTCTTCTGGTTTTCTCTTACTGTAGTTTTGTGCCTAACACTTATAGCTCTGGTTTAAAATTTTACTTAATTCTAAAATCATACATAGTTTAATTCTATATTCCATTGAGCTAAAGCAAAAGACCAAAGTTGCACACTTAAATCAAGAATTGCCAAAGTGAATCATAGTTAACATTATCACTTTCATCCTACAGATAAGACTGCCTAGTCTTGCAACTTTGTTGACTTTCACACCATAGGTTATAGGAAACCCATATTATTATATTATCTCTTTCAAAAAAATTTTAAACAGTTTTCTTTTCCCACAAAGCCTACAGAGATATTAAAGATTATCTCCTAGTTTAATCAAAAGTCAAAATCTTTTGTGGATTTTCAAGTTATGAAAAAAAGTACATGCTAGATGTACCTCTAAGATAGCTAGGAAAGGAAGGGAAGGGGGAAACAATCATCAGTCTAAATAAATTAAGCTACAGTCTTTAGTTTTCTAATGTCCGTTTTGAATATTCTAGTGGACTAATTGCTCTCCCCTGTTTTTTTCTATCTTTGGTCTTAGAAATATTTCCCAATGAAAAATGGCAGGCTTTATTGTATAGCCGTGAGAAAATTTGATTAAAAAACAAAACCACAACATTTTCTCATGCCAAATATACATCATCCTAAATTTTAAAGGGATTTAAACTCTTTTTTTCACCTTTTCTGATAAAAGAGAACATACTCATAATATAGCTTTAAAAGTCTTAATTTTTTGAAGGGAGAATAATTTGAAGTGCTGCCACAGATGAACTGTTTATGTTCTTCAGTTTGTCTTTAATCTAATAACATCCTAGACAGGACTGATCTCATTTACATCTAATTTTGATCAACAGAATATCTGGTTATTATTTCATCTTAATTTCAATATTATTACTAAGGAAAAATCAGAAATATTTTTCTTCTTACTTACCCCGACTGTCTTCCCTTCAGAATTTCTCATTTTTTCCTTACTTTGATAATTCCCTTTTAATTTACATATGCTCATTGGTAGGCTGAAAATTAATGCAAGTGGGGAAAAAAAAAAAAAAAAAAAAAAGACATGATTGCCATTAGGGAAAGCTCATTGAAAAGTTATGCTTAAAATGCAGTGGTAGTCAAAGCAAACAGAATGATAGCATGAATAAAGAATGATTTCACGATAATAACAAAAATTACTATGCCATTTTATAAATAGATTGTAAGCTTTCACCACCAGCACTGTTTTCAGCCTGGTCCCAGTGAAAACATTGCAAACATCTCTTCTGATTCCAGCCGGGGAAGGATTTCATTCAGAGAGGGCTCTGAACAGGAGTGTCAGCCAGGAAAGAGCCTTTCCTCCCTGCCCTGCCAGTGGTGCATCAATGTTGGGGTAGAGTAGTGGTCAGACCTGAGGAAGGTGAATGAAAACGGAGGGAGGTGACTGGTATTTTTCTACAGTATTACGCTACCTTTTCACAATCTTAATACTCAATGCAGTTATGTAAAATAATACATAAATAAATAAATAAATAGTGGTAGCATATGTTTTTACAGAATGGCTTTCCTCTGACCTGTATGCATGTCTTTTCTAAATCAGTGTTCCTTTATTTTAAATCTGCTTGTTGTAACACTGGTTACAGTCCTGTATCAAAATCTATAGAACAGGTTTATGACCCTCTAGAATCCATTTGCTTTGACTTTACGTTTTGGAGGGGGAAGGTGAGGAAATCAAAACAAACAGAACGACCCTTCTGCTTTCCATATTGCAGTATGATGAATATTTTGAAGCATATGTTATGGAACAGATGCAAAAAAGTAGCTTAAATAAATTGTGCTAGCATCCGGTGTAGTATAATCATCTGAAACTGTCACATTAATGGTTCCAGCTTATCCTGCAAAAGCAAAATGTGATAAAAATAGCCAGAACAAGCAAACACTTACTGGAACAGTAATTCACTGTATGGAAATGATTGTTCGAATACTTCACTTACACAGCATATCAGTTAGTATTGGCGCTAAAATAGATAGTAAAACACTAAAGCTTGACTAAGAATGATTCCATAATTCCTTCAAAATAATGCCTGTTCCTTAGAGGCCACAGTCTTCTGTGTAATCAGTTCCAGCACACATTGACTGCCAGAATCAGTTAACCACCAAAATCCCCAAACCTCCCCAAATTTATGTATATCTGCTTGTCACAAAATGCTTATAGAAATCAATGGACTTACAACTGATTGCTGTCAGATTCTCATATTTTATTTCTGAGGAATCTTTTTCATTCTATGCATTGTTCGTCTTGGATTACCTAGTGCGAAATGAAACAAATTTGGGCTTACTTTTAATAAAGTTAATTTAAAGTGGATCAGCAGTATTGTAAGGAGTGCAACCAAAAGAAATAATGCAGTCCTCATCTATATTTCTTCTTTGCCTCCAGAATTTTTACTGATCTCTAGCTTCTAAATAGACTGTGGAACGTTATAAAGATAATTTACTATCAAGCTTGACAATAAATGAAAAGAATAATGTACTGCTCATCACACACCTCCGATTTTAGAAAGCTAAAGTGAAGGGGGGGGGGAATCTTATTGGCTGTGTTAGTAATTATTTAAATGTCTCATTAAAAGCTCAGCATTTTACTCACTGCAACTATATGATTCACCACCCTTATCTTCAACTACCACCCACTGCTTTGGCTTTCCTTAACTTTAGATGTTGCAAAAGATGACTTTGTAAAGATAGCTGGATGTGTACGTATTTCTTCTAAAGCAACTAGTTAAGAAATAAATCTGTTCATACCTGCAGTGCCTGTTATTATCATCACAAACACTTGCTACATATTTCTACTTCTTTTCCTCTTCTTTGTGCTACAGAAAATGCATGGGTAATATTCTTCCCCCTTTTCTTTTCTCCAAGGCTGACTAATAGCTGTGAGTGTTCGGGGGAAAAATAATACTTAAACTGTTCATTTTGGGGTAAATTGGATTGTGATATTTTTATTTTATACAGGAAAACAAGTTCCTAGTTAAACAAAAGGCAGTCAAACTAAAGGAAAAATACAAATATTAGAAATGTTGGTATGACAATATTTTTCATGCCATTATCTTGTCAGAAACTTAAAGATAAAACATGCAACAAAAGATAAATTTGAATTAGGAAAGTAGTCAGAACATTGCACCATTTGCAAAAGAAATGTCATGGAGTAGGAGTTCATAAATCCACATTCAGCTAATGTGTTATAGTGAATTCAAATAACAATAGTTGCAAAGACTGCATTATCACATTACCCACTTCTACCTGTTTAAACATTATGAGGGAAAAGTAATACCTGCTAGTATTTACAAAGCAGCAAATGAAAGGCCAAAATGTTCCTATTTCTTGTGGAACTTACTGACCCTTGTTCTCCAAGAGAACAGTTTGCTGCTAATAGGAAAAACAAACAACAGATGGCCTGGAGGGAATTTTTTTTTCTTTAAATGGGTTTTTACTTAACAGAAATCCATAGCTTAAAGTAGGTCATTGTTAGCTGGGGATAGAGAACTACAATAGTTCTTAGCAGTTTAGATTAACTGGTGAGAAAGACCACCAGCCTGCCAGGATTGCTTGGTTGCCTGAGGAAAAAATAAATTTTTGAGGAAAATATTGGAGTTACGTTCTTTGTTTTAACAGAAATTTCACCCTTTCTATTCTGCATGTTTTGGTTTCTGATAAGTAGAACATAAATTTGTTTCATCTTGGGGTTTTTTGTTTGTTTGTTTGTTTGCTTGCTTTTTGTCTGAGCTCTAGGATGGAAATGTAGCAATCATCTAATATCAAAATGCAAAAAATCAGTGCAACCTGCTATCATAACTGTTTTCCATCCCTTGTATGGATACTTTAATACCTTTCTTGCCTATGTCTTGGAGCTTGTATTTTTGAAAGAAAATGGGTTTTCTTTTAAGGGATAAAACCAAGACATTAAGATGTGGGGCAGGGCTGGGAGGCATGAATTGATAAGTGCAGTGATATATTGTGAATGTAACTTGTACAGCACAGCACAACATTCAAAATAGCTTAAAATCCTTTTCTTTGTGTGGATGGACCAGGAATCAATCAAAATCTGCAGAATATTTTCCAACACGTAGTTTCATATTTCAAACCCACTAAAGGTTTCTGATGCAGAGAGAGGACAGCAAGTAAATGAAACTTAATTTTACCACCAGTAATGTCATCCCTGAACCTTTAAGTATCTTCTTTTTTGTGTTACTGAAAGCTAAAAGAAGCACAGATTCTGGCTGTAATGAGAGAATATAGCTTCCCATAACCTGGGTGTTTTAACTTCTGTACTGGCTCTTATGTCACCACTGAGCTTTAATGTAGACATTTCTCTTGAACTGGGAAGGTCCAAAGTTCAAGAGAGAAAAGATAATGGACATAGGGTAAAAATAAACATAGAAAAGAAAGAGGGAACTCATGCTTTCTCTCTTTTGGGAAGTCTTCTGGTAAATTGCAATATAGCAAATAAGGGATCCAACAGAAAGTACCCAAAAAAGGATAGTCCAGCAATGAACTGGAAACTGAAAACAGTATAACAGGTGGATTTGGGTACAAAACTGCTTCATTCGGGAAAGAATCTAGAGGAAAAACTGAAAAGAAGAAAGAAAGAAAAGGGAGGAGCCAAAGCATTCTAGTCTGTGTAACGCACACTGTTCCAGCTGACAGGTAAAAGCATTGTGTTGTGGACGGAAACAGGGACTGACCTCCAAAAAAGTGAAGGACACAAGAGAAAGACGAAGAACAAAATATATGGAGCAAAATCTTACAACTAGCTAACACTCTCCAGCAAAAGGAAATGCTTCTCAGGGGGAAGACTTTAATTTGAAACCACTTCTTCACCACAGGGACTGAAAACTGAGTGGGGACAGGGCTTCCTTAGTAGCACCAAGGACGGCTAAAAACCTGCAGACAGAACAGGGGAAAAACAGGGAGGGACAGTCTAAGCTTAGTCTAAAAGGACCTTTTACACCTCATCAAGAATGAGAACAAGCCGCAGATGGATCAGAAGCAAGGAATGTGTAGTTATTAAAACCATAAAGTAAAATTCTGTAACAATTTGCAGAGGCACCAGCAGCATAGCATTTGGCTGACTATTTACGCTGATTAGGGAACTAAAGATTTAAACAGTTTCACTCTATTTGAATTTGGTTGTTTCAGCAGACAGTCATTGGAGACAGTGTCAAAAGGCTTCAGGGATTATGAGGGAGCTGAGGACAGCTCTACTGGAAACCTGACTTTTTCTCTTGGGGGCAATTTGTCACCCTTGAGCATTTTCTAATTCTTTTCCTCTAGCACTAGAGCAGAGGTGAGAGCACAAGTACTGATACATTAATTCTATTTTTCATATCTAAGAAAGAGACAGTGATGACAAATATATACCAGCATATAAAGTGAAAATAAATACCTGTCTAAGATTGGTGTGAACTACACTGAAAAGAATATACCCAAAGACAAATAATGATGAACAATAGGGGAAGGATGTAATACAAAAAATAACACATTCATTGATCTGTTAAAATATATCTTAAGAGTTCATCCATATAACTCTTACAAGGATTCAGAATTTTCTCTGATTCCAAACAGGTACGGTTTAGTAACTGTGGTAAAAAGAGTCTGATAGTAATTCATATTTAAGTGGGTTCTGAGTATACCCAAATGCACACACATACATAGATATATTCTGCCCCCCCCCCCTTAAAAATAACAGAATGTACCAAGTGATTGTCAGGTCAATACACTGAAGCAAAGAATAACAAATATTTCTTTGAAGGATATTGATTAAAATGTAAGAGTAATGATATAAAATTTATGGGAGGATTCACATAACTGAAATGTCAAGCTACAGTATGTACAGACTTACATGGAAGAGATCAAAAAGCAGGGAGCAGTGGCAATGGGTGGGGCCTGTTATGCATCAAGGTGGTTTACATTTGCTGAGAACTATAATTCATCAAAGAAGAGGTAATAGCAAGCTTATTTGCTGAAGGAATCTTTTTCCATTTCTATTTCCTCTTCTTGTCTCTTGAAAATTTCTTTAGCAGGAACGTATAAGAATGTAGTCATTGGGAGAGAAAAAAAGGTGAAAAAATCAGAACAAATGAATGAGAGCAGACCAAGTAAATTCAAAACATTCATAAATGCTTTCAAGTAATAACATTCTAGGTCAATATGCCCTGGGACAATGCACACTATTGAAGTACACTTCAGTAGCATTTAACATAATGGTGCAGATATAACAAAGGGAAAAGACAGGAAAGTTTTCTTGTTGTATTGATTTTATTGAAGAAGTGACATTCCTGTTTATGAAAATTATAAAATAATCATCATAATTTGCAGAATTTTCATAGTCCTAGAGGCAGGCATGCAGACAGCACAATTTAAAATTTGTGAAGAGCTGTTTTCCTACAAAGAGTTATTTCAACAATTACCACTATAATAAATAAAGCTTGTTGAGCAATGCTATATAATGAATTTATTAGCGTAAAACCAAGCTGAAATGTGCACAGAGAGGAAAAAAAAATGTTCAGCTGAGAAAAGAGATGTGATTCAGAGGCTTGTGGGCTGTGCATATGTTTTAATTATCTACCCACATATGAAGTTGGTGCCCTGATAGAATGAAAGGAAAATGCTGAAAAGACTTTTATTTTGTTAATATATAGCAGTTAGAGTGAAGCAAGAACAGATAAAGTATTGACTTGTAGATTCTACTTTCCTAGTGTAATTTAAAACAAGATTAATAATTTAAAATGAACTTCAATATAAGAAAGAACAGTGACTATACTTGTGTAGTATATGTTTCATGTCACAAACCAACCAACCAAATGCAAAATCTTTTGTCGCTAACCAATGCCATGGATAAATGTTCAGCTACTAAATAAAACAATGATTAATACTTTGTCTCATGGTGATAGTTTTGCTCTTCTTAGGCTTCAGTATTGAATATAAAAGCAGAATTAAGTTTCTAAAACTTACTTTTAAAAAGATATTTAGGAGCATTATTTTTTAAGATGTTGGTCCAAAATGAAATAGGAATTGAGTATATAGATATTTCTGAAGAGCTGATCCCAAGAGTCCTGAAAAATTAACTAGTGTAATCCAACTTTCAATGATAGGAACATATGGTTTGGTGTGGCAATACCTAGATTGCATTATTCAAGAATACATCAAGATAGCAATTCAACTTCTCGAGAAGAGACCCAGGTGTAAAACATACTTCCATGCACTGATTTATGTGGGAAGAAAATCATACAAGCAGATCAAAAGGGAATCATACACCCCCTTTGGTCAGGTGTGATCTGAATGGTTGGAAAATGAAGACCTCTGGAGGCTTTTGCCAATGGAAAGGCAGTGTAGGTGCACTCTACATTTATCAGCTGGTTCCATATTTCAAAAGTGTTTATGATTACACTACTTGTGGCTGAATGACTTCAACTCATAGTTTCCACTAGAACATACTCAGTGACACTCCCATTAAAATGTTTGCAATTTGGTGAAATAAATTTTAGAGACTTTACAGAGACACTTAAAGAGATGAGCTTAGAGGGTTTTTGAAATAGCACCTAACCACACCATTCCATTGAAATGAAAACTTGGCATATAGGGAGTGATATAGTGCCCTTACAATAGGGCACAAAATGGGATACAGTCAGAAATTAAATGTTTAGCTGCAAGAACAAAGAGAGAAGTATCATGTGACAAGAGTTACCTAGCAGTGAAGGTGCTCACATTCACTCAGACCTTATTTTAGATTCTAGAGCTCTTTAAACAACAGAGTTTTGCCTCTGGAGAAGTTGAGCTAGAGTTCCTGCTTAACTTCCTTTGCAGTCCAAAGACATGCTGGGAGAGCTATCTAGGCTCCATCCAGATCACTAATAGTCACAATTTAGTAGAAGTTTTGAATTTAACAATTTGTGTTTTGTTGTTGTTGCCACTTACATAAAATTTACCCAAAATCTCGGCCACTTTAAGAAGCACATTGCACTCAATCAGATTTCAAACAGGAACATTTTTAATAGGAACATTTATACAGCCTTCAGCTTAAAACTATTTTAAGAAATTTCATTGCATTCAGTTTTTCTCTAGTAAAACTAAATTAGATTGTTAACATTTATTGCTATTTTCCCCTATTACTTAAAATGACCTAAAAAGAACATATAAAACATTAAATGGAGACCAGAGGCATTCTAACAAATTATCCTATTACCTATATTTTTTCTTAACTCTCCAAACCTTCTGGGTTACTGGGTTTTACTTTTGTGTATTTTTGTGTATCTATTAGGTCTATGCATTGTAGAACAGCCGGATACAACTTGACACTATATAGGAAGGGTGTAAGATCTCACAGTTCTGTTTTGGCTATACATATATAAGTAGCTTTCTAAACTACCTGACTATGTTAAAACACCCACAAATTTAGCCTGTGGTCCAAAGAAATCCTGCTAGAGTTCCTGTGTTACTACCCATTCAAATTCTAATGTGCTTAACTCAGCACTTTCCAGGCACACTACATATTAGATACTACGCAAATCGTGCACTGCTGAACAGAGGCATAAATTGCCCTCTAACTGAAATCCATGGAAGGTGGCAATCAGCTTCACTGAGGCCACTATACAATCCTCAGCCTTATTTTATACTATGGGGCTGTAGGAAAACCTGTAGCAACTTTTGTAAATGTGTGAAGTTTGTTAATTACAGCCTTTGATGGTGGGCTGCATACTTGTTAGCTGCTATTTCAGCTCATAAAGCAAAGAAGGGAATGTATTGGCCACCAGGAGAAAGGGGAATACCAGGGAAGCATTGCGTGGAGAATAAACGAGCAGAGTGAGCACAAGAAAAACTAAATGCGCAAAGGAAAAGGAGACCATCAAGGCCTGAGACTTAAACCTTTACTAGAAAGTGTAAACAGAATGGTATGTCCTCTCTGCCACTTTGACCATCAGCCATCTAAACCCTGTGGTTAACAGGAAAGACAGACCTGTTGCTTTATCCTAAAAATACCTGAGGTCAAACTAGTCAGCTCCGCACCGCTTAAAAACACTATGCACCAAAATGTTGGGCTCGCTAGGATTCACTTATACAGTAACAGGGTTTGTAATTAGCTTAGTAAAATAGTTCTCTGATTAATGCTTATCTGTCAAAAATACAAAAAGTAAAGAATACCTAGAAAAGGAATTGAGCACAAAGCAAAAGTCTGTGTCAATGGTAGGATTGTTTTTAATAATCCTTAATTAAATTATGAACTTACTGGCACAGGGCATTTTGAAGATGAAAAAGGATAAATTGACTCAAAAAGCAATTAATTCATGGAAAAAAAATCCACCCAATGGTGACTGAAAATGTTTACTTGTATACTGTCTTCATCTTCTGAAGTTCCTATCCCTGATTGCTGGGCCTGAATGCTACAGCAGGAGATGGATCATTCACTGGGGATGCCCAAAACATAGGAAGTTTTATAAAAGAAAGGGAAAAGTAAAAAAAAAAAAAAAAAAAAAGGGGGGGTATGTTGTTGGTCTTGTTTTTTGTATAATATTATTATTAGGTATTATTTATGGTTGTATGAAGGATTCTTCCCCAAAGCCCTTCTTGTTTTAAACATCCTAAATACTTTGACAATAGTTTGACAACAGATTTGACAATAGAGGATTCTGCATTTGCAGGGGAGAATGCTTATGTTTTTTGAATATGAGCCATTCTCTAGAAATGGTTCTAGAAAGTGATCAACATCTGTTGTGTGTCCTTAAAAGAGGTGATGCAAGTACTTTCAGAAAGCTGTTGTCCATATCTTCCAGCATTTCTGGACAACATTACCTAAGGGTAATCTGTGACATTTCACCCTGCTCTGGAAACCAGACATCAACAAGTCAAGGTATTTATTGCCATTTCAATACCTCTATGTCTGACATCTCTAGGAACACTCCATGTATTCGTGGTGATTTTAAATTTTCTCCCCCAAAATACTGAATTTTGCAAGCAATGTTGTTAGTATGCCAGTACATAAGACTCTATACAGACTTAAATAAAAACGCTGAATAGAGCTACAGGAAAAAAAGACAATGGGGCCTATTTACAAAGTAAATCATATCAAATTTATGCTGAAATGGTCTTCTTGCTTATTTAAAAGTTCTTTGGATGATTTCTGAGCTGGTAAGTAACACTTTCAAACATGATATATCATACATTGATACCTTTAATCCATTTTGACATGACATTGAAGGTACCTATTCCTTTGTGCAGTCTTTCATTATACATGTTCTTTCTGCTGAAAATAGCTACTTACTATAAGTTCATGTTTGACTTATTTGGTGAACAGATCTACAGCTTCCATGCTTGCAAATTTGCCTCTAATCCCCAGCTCAAGACAATTGTAGCTTAGCATTTCATTGCAGTTTTCAACACACTACACAGTAAGGCAATGTTTAAAGTTGTGTGAAATGTGAGCAAAACTGTCTCATAAAAAGTGGATCTTTTTCTTTTTTTTTTCCTTCCCCGCCGCCCCCCCCCGAACGGAGTGGAGCAACACTGGACAATTTAGTCTAAGACCCATCCTAGCCATGACTGTCATGTGATTCTGAGACTAAAAATGTTTGGTTTCTCTCCCAAGTCAGTTCTGTTGTACTATTACACTGTAGGAATAAATCGGAGCCAAAATACCATCTATTCTTGGATCACTCTTCATAACTGATGTGTTAATATCTTCTCACCACTGCAGCACGGATCATTCAAAATATTTCAGTCTCTAATCTAAGTATCTATTAGATTAGATACTAATCCATTCTTACTCTGCTGCACAGAAGTCCAGCTGGCTTCACAGGGTACCACTGTGATTAAATGGCAAAAATGGACACTGTGCTCTGTTCTTAGCAAGTTTAACCCATTGCTGAGGATTTTGAGATACGGTGGAGGAAGCACAGCAGTAGATACACTTCCCAAGCTATCGCTGCTGTTGCATTGTTTGAGGACTGTAAAGGTCTACTTATGGACTGGTTCAAGCCAGTTTGATTACAGTAAGAAACAAAGTGAAGTTTTCAGCAGCTCTTTCATTATGTAACCAAAGCCTGAATTGTTCCAGGTGAAGCTGTGAAAGATGTACGTATTTACACCACCTCGTCTACAGTTACTGACCCTTGCTGGAGCTGTGGGGATCTCAGGAGACAAGGAAACTGGAGAAGTGACACACTGTGAATCACTGACACCTGAGCTTTAGCTTATTATATTGAACTCTATTACCAGTAACAGCCACAAAAATCTAGCTATTAACCACTCCGAGTCCTCAGCATGACTGAATGTCGGAGAGGAAAGGGGAAGGAGTATGGCCAATACCAGCAAGCTGAAATAACATTTTCAGGAGAAAATATGTTGGAAGGATAAGCAGAGACCCAGGCATCTTTACAGAATGGGTTGTAAACATAAAGAAATATTTCACTCCTGTGAAGTGGAAGGTTCTGCAGATTTGTTAGACAGAGTCTGCCCCCTTCCTTTCTCCTCCTCTATCCTGCACCTGTTAAGTATTAAGTTTTACAGACGGGGAAATAGAACCGAGACTTTAAATGGTGTTTCCTCTTTGAAATTTTTGTTAAGGAATATTAGGGGTTCCCATTATCCTGTCCACTTGGTAGGTAAATCTATGTGATAGCCACCTACAAATTATGCAGCTACTTCTTGACCCAGGCTTGTACCCATTTCCTCCTGTGCTGCCCAGAGGTTTCCACAGGGGAGGACCACAGGCGCAGAGGGATGCTGAGAGAGCAACCACCCCCAGCGATGCTGCCATGCCACCTCTGCTCAGTACACATGTCAGGGTACACCCACAGTATTTGTTGCTGTACCGCAAGAAGCTATCCTGATTAGATCCAAATATGTGTTTTTGTCACTGTGCTCAAAAGCAATGATTCTGTTTTTGTCCTAAAAGGGCCACATGCTCCCCCACTCATGTTAATTAGGTGTGCCACGAGGTTGATGATGTGGTGCTGTTTCTAGACCCTGAACTAGATTTGACTGAACTTTTCTCTACAAAGCACATTACTGTACTACATACAAAATTGCAGTTCCACAGCACTTAAGAGCTCTGGCTGTTGTGGTTGTGACTTATCCTGCTTCCCTCATCTGAAAAGAACTGAACTTTGTAAAAACATATTTTTAAAAATCCCATACTTACTGAATAATACTATTTTATTATTATACTGAACAACTGTTTTGAACTATACTTGGAATTTCTCAGTTTCATGTACAATTCCAAGCTTGCATTGCCCTACTGAGATAATTTAGGATTTGTCCTTTTTTTTAATCTATTTCTACAATGGAAAAAATAAATTAGTAATTTCTTGTCTAAGGAGTACTGCACAGTGATCTTCATTATGTTTTAAAGTGTTGGGTTTATGCATTGTGTCTAGAGTAATGATAGTGAGTAGAATTCATATAAATTCTTATAAATAATCTTTATTATTATTATTATTATTATTACTACTACATCTTCAAGGATCATATAGCATATGGTTCACTAATTCAGGCAATAATATACTGAACATCTTGCACTCTTGAATTCATTACAGAGTTCAGAAATCTGACTTTTCAAGTAAGGAAAAAGGACCAGCTGTTTTACTGTTAAGGACAGCTATAAGGAAACAAATAATTTAAGTAAAAAATAGAACTAAGCAGATAATTTGTAACAACTTGTCTGCTTTTTTCTTTGTTCTGCAAGATGTTGATAAGTGGATCATAAGGTCTTCTTTCAAAAGTTATTAAGTTTTCTTACACTTCGTCGAGATATTTTTAGAAATCTGAATAATTTATGAAGAAGGTTGCAAATGAAGCACACTTTGTCTATGAACTCTCTGCTAGGTTATGGAGCTAAACTAGAACAGAATAACCTGCAATACAGCCAATAAACTTTTCTGTATGTAAACTGATAAAAGGGGTTAATTCCAGAACAGTAGCTCATGAGCAGGATTACAAGTAAGTCCTCACATCTAGGCCTTGTCAACAAGTGTAACAGTCTGGAGGTGGGTTTTGGACTGAAATATATGAAAATTAGTATAACAAAAAAAAAAAGAATGCAGAGATATAATGGAGATAAAATAACAAGAGGGGCGGTACACTACACTTCTTATGCTGTGCCTCTAAAGACATTCTTGCTTCAGGCACCTTTAAAGACAGTCTCAGCACTGGATTTGTCCAATCTCAAAAAGGCGAAAAATTAATAGTGCCAGTGATCTTATAATACAGTTTGAAGTACACATAGAAGTGCTCTTGTGCCTCGTAGCTTGCTGGTTTTTTTCCAACTATTCTAGCAGCATTATAAAAGCTCTTACTGTTACCTAAAATGAGTGTCTTCCATATGGCAAGATCACCATCTGAGAAATGTATCTCCTACTACTCATTTTGACACAGTAGACTACTTTTAGTAGCTCAAAATGCGTGTAGTATTTTCATTTGGTAAATCATCTGTTTATAACTAAATATTTAAACTGATTCTCCTTTTGCAATATGAAATTCAAAGCAGCTATATAAAATGTACTTTAACAATTGTTAACCAACATTGGTTAAAGTTAATGGAAAGTATAAGTATTTGCTATCTCAACAAAAAAATCGTTGTAGCATAAGGTATCATGATGATGTCAGACCACCAATTCAGAGGAGCCCATATCAGAATACAGCTGGTTTCATTATGCTGGTCTGTCTTGCCATCAAGATATAAAGATCATCTAAAGGTTGGACTGAATTCTGTGTTATTCAGTAAATGAAAGCCAGGAATAAGACTTGACTGTCTTCAGGCTCTTCCTGCATCTCCTAAAAGCTGTCTGAAAGTTGGAGGATTTTTTTTTTTTTTATAACTTTTAACTTTCTACACAATAGTTATTTTCTATACTAAAACATGTATCTCGTTTAATAAGTATCTAAATAGAATCTAACCATGTCTAACAGTGTAAGCAGAATTAAAGAAACTGACAAATAATCAACACCCAATCAAATGAGGTAAACCTTAAAGTTATTTGATAAGAAAAATAGGGTAGACTTCTTCATACTGAAGTAGAATTGGTCACTAGAATTGTGATAATTTAAATTCACTGGACCTGTTCTGTATCTCAACCTGGAACACTGAGTCATTCTTATCACTAAACACTTCCTTTGGTTTGTATTAAACTTCTAAATTATTTTCTCTGGCATGCTAACAAGTGATATAGCAACTTCTGGATCTAGCGTGTTGGTCAGTTAGGTTAATTTTTCAGGATGTGAACCTTAGGTTGTTCAGGGAAATAATTTAAACAGTGCATTCTATCCTTAATGTATGTGTGTAATCCCCCAAAAGAATATCCAGGAATATTTTTTCTAAAACATTTGTCAGGATTATCCACAGTTAAAGATTAGTTTCTGTATGATTTTACTGTGAATGTAAGGTGTGCTACCATTTTTTTTTTCTTTCCCCAAGGGCTAATTAGGGTATTAAATCAAGGTCTGCAAAGGATTTGATAAATACTTTCTGATTCTGCACCATTTACCTTGCTTGTTTCATAATTAAAATGAACTCTAATGATAGTACAGAGAGCAAGGAAAAATTGTATTTGTTTCTAATGTATCTAATTTATACTGCATGTATATCTGCAGCATTTTCATTGACCCCCAGAAAACTACTCATGAATAAATATGAGCTACTTCCTATATAGACATAGGAACAAACAGGCAAAAGACAGATACATCAAGACAATGTCAACATGAAAGAACAAGACTTTACTAGTAGCAGTGACCACAGGTAATTCCTTTTTTTTCCAGTGTGTTTTTAAATGCTTTCAAAAGGTTTTTAATAAATTTAAACACATGAATTGAATTCTTAAAATACCTTGCTTGAAAGAAGTATTAACCTTATTAAAGTGTGGCAAGCTGAAACAGAGACTAAGGGAAAGTAAATCAGTCATTTATTTCTACTTCAAATACATTTGAATAAGTAAAGATTTAAAAAAAAAGCAAAAGGATTCTTTTTATGTATCTAGTTTCTCAATATATCTAATTTCTTGGGCCTGCCTGCTTCCAGTTACTCGCATAATGTGTAAACTGCATTTTCAGCATTAAGCCCTTCTTCCCCTTTGTATCCCAACCTTAATACAAAAAGTATGTCACAAATGCAGTTGCTGTGAGAGAGACAAGGGAATATTTTGAGGATGAATAGGTCATCAATTTTTACTGTATACAGTGCAACTCTGGGCAATCTATGACTTTTAGAATGTATTTGATATTCAGGTTACTGATTTTGAATACAGCATAAATAGGTCAGTGTCTGTGCCTGTATACATAGTATATAAAAACATACACCTATGTATTCCTAGCTTTTTTACCAATATATGTATTGTGTAGAATTTACTTTCCCAAATACTACTTAATAGTCTCTAATACCCATTTCTGTGATAACTCTTCCTTGTTGGGAGTACCTTTAAAAAAAACCAGCAGAACACAGTGATCAAGCTGATTCCTGAGCAATTCAATTGACCATAACATTACTTTCTCAGCTCCAGAACACCTTCTGGTGCTGACTGTGGTTTAGGCTTGCAGCATCATAAGCATAAAATTATGATCTTTCTATTAATTTTTTTTTTCTTCTGCAACAATTCTGCTCTTTGCAACAGCTGCCAAAAGGTCTAAACAGGACAGCAGAATAGAGACGACCAGAGCTGACACCAGCTGTTCCAGAAAAGTCAGAGAACAACACAACTCCATGTCCTGGAAACTGAAGAGCAAAGGACAAACTGTGGTCTGGGGAAACATGAAACCCAATAAACTTCTAACAAGACTTTGATTGTGGAGTTCAAGATGTTCTTACTTGTGCGATGTACAGGAATCTGTCTGTGCCAATGACACTTGAAAGTGATCCTCTTTGCTTAGCAGCACAGATCTAGCCTCTTCTTCTTAGTAAAATATATGCTCCTGCAGTGCATGTATATATCTCCTGGAATTTTTGCATTCAAGACATTATGTCATATTATGATACTGTTTCCAGATATCAATTTCCTTTTGCCAGATAAAACAAAGCGTTTGAATTTCCCCAAAGAAAAAAAGAAAAGCCACCCACTCAATATACCATGCAGTTCCAGAGCTGGGTGTGTTTTAAGCCAAAACTGTTCTTTCTGCTGGAAAATTATCTCTGTGGAGAACTATGCTGTGACCAGGCACTGAGTTGAAGCACTGCTTTTGTTACTAAACCAGAAACCACGTTCTCTTCTTAGGTTTAATTTCAAACTCTTTTTGTAAAGATACTGTGTAAACACAAAAAACATTTTTTTAACTTCTAAAATGAATTGTACTCTTTCTTGCCTTTACAACTGTCCACTGATATGCCTTATTTATAGGGGCTGCTTAATGCATTTGTTCAGTTAGAGATACCAGGAATAAATGCAGCTGCACCATTTGCAGGACTGTGCGACACATAGGTATTCTGCACCACATGGTACGGCACCAAGATCTGCACAAATAGGTTCATTGGTGTACACCAAGTCAACCTAAGGAAACTATGGCTCTATTTACATCTTAGCCATTGTTAACAGTTTCTGCCTAGTATTATGTCCCAGGTGGAAATGACTGAATGGAACAAATAAAGACTTTTCTTTTACCTTTTCTGCCTTCATATTATTCTTTTTACCCTTTTACAAGCTGGAGGAGGTTTCATCAGTTCTCATGCAGAATGGATTTACTGTTTGTTATAATAATTTCCCCAAACCACCAGCAATTTAATGTGATATTTATTTATAACTTGCTCAGCTCTAAAGACTGTACATGTAAGATCATTTCCAAGCACATTGTCTTACTGGCTCTCACCTCGGGCTATGGACAGGCTCAAAGGACAGCTTTTAAAACCTGCAGATCAGAAGGCTCCAGGCATCAGTCTACAAAGATGTGGGAAAGCACTGGAGGTTAACTGGATTTCAGTCTTCATCTTGGAAAAATATCTGTACTACACTACTGGCAATGAATGCACTGTAGCCATAGCAGCAAACTGAAGTGTCCTATAGAGATGCCAAAGCTGGGCCTCATCCAGGCAGGCTCAGCTATGAGCAACAATCCAGGTACAGCAGCAGAGAAATTACTTATCCTGCAAGTTACACGTATGACTTTAGCATAGATAAATCCTTTCTCTAAATCTGCTTTCAAAGCATGCCTTACTAATATCTTTGTTGTTCAGGTAAGGTTAACCTCAGGAATTTTATAATTATTCTTAAGAAATGGTAATGACAAAAATAGCAACAGATTGCTCTACCTTTCTGTGAATTTTCTTATTGCTGGCAATTGCTAGCCCTTCAAGTCTTACTGAGGGTTTCATTTATAGAAGAAAACTGGCAATGTACAAGATTTTTATCGGTTTTTACCTAATCCCTATTGGGTGTTTTTATTCCAATTATAATTCTTCTAAAGAGCTGGAACTTTCTATTTTTCTTTCCATAATTACTTAGGAAAATATTCTGACAGCCTGACTGTTATAGAAGTCTGACTGCTAGAAAACAAGCATTGCAGGAAGGGAGAACAGATACTATTTTACCTAATGCTTAGATCCATGGGTCTTGTAGAAATGCACATTTGCAAAAACACATTCTGAAAGGCATTTCCACACAAAATTAGCTGGACTGCATATGTAAATGAGGTGCTATAAATAAGCAAACGCAGCCACTTCTTATTCAAAAGTTAGCCCACCAAAATAATGCTGCACAAAAAATTCTCCTGCTTTGGCTTTTTACCAGATTAATTTAAAATTTTCATTTCAGACAGTTTGTGGCCAGTATTTGAATTGTACTTAAAGTTAAGTTTCTAGTTCATTTATGTTTGAGATACCACAAGCTAAAAAAAAAAAAAAGAAACAAGTCCATGAAACTGCCAAATTTCATTAAGTTTTGCATCTCATCTATACATTTGCTGAGGTTCACTCTGAACTGGGAGTGGGCACACTGGAAATTCTAATTCACAGGAGGAAGTTAGGTGAATTATAGTCTCTGCCAGTAAGACAGACTGAACAAAACGGCTGTTGTGTTTTTATATTACGGCCTTTCAGTTAGGGAAATCTGCCCCGAAAAATAATAATACCCTCTGGAATATAGACAGAGCACTAGTACTCTTTGATTCTTTCGTGAAAATACTGAACAAACAGAAATTTTGTGTCTGCTTCTGGCTTACTTAAATTATGTTTCTCTTTCAAAGTTAATAATTCCATCAAAAAAATTATGAGACAGACACACACCCCACTCAGTTTAGATATTTTAGTTTTAACATCACATTTTTCAACTGAGTAACTAACCATCTGTATATATATATCTCTCAGGAGGAAAGTCATTCACAAATAAATGTAATTTAAACATTCGCAAACTTCGGAGTAGGTACCTACTATTTTGCCTGGCATGCAATTTGCTATTCTGTTTCTAAAATTCTCTTAACCTCCCTTGTCTCTGTGCTGTGTTGTTCAGCACTGCGTACTTCTTCTCATTTACTCTTTCTTCCATTTTCTTCAGGAAAGATTAAATCTTACCACAAATTATTCCTGCCTTATCACATTGAGACATATTTTATGGACAGGGCAAGATTTGGCCTATAATGTCAATTGGCACATAAAGCAAATGGGATGACATTTGTAGGTTTATCTCAAAGATTTGTAGGGATATTTCCAAATTGCTACTGGAAGCATAGATTTCTAATTTGCCTTATATTAAGGAAACTGCTCACCATTTCTTTAGAAATGGTTAAGACTTCCTGATTATCAAAACCTTGGTGAATATCAAGCATTTTTCCTTTAAAATCACTGTAATGGTAAAGAAGCAACAGTGAATTATGATCTGTCTGTGTCTAAATAGCCTTAGCAGGTTCTTTTTTCCATAACATTGAACACTATTTTAGTATGTGTTTAAGTTTCATAGACCATTTTAAATGAATATGAGATAACTTACTAAAATCCCTTGATAATGTAGTTTTCTCTTCTGATATGCCTAAGTACTACTATTATTGTATTTGTAGCAAAAGACTGTCCAGAAGCCACAGTCAGGACTGAAGCCACATTCTCATAGGGATTATACAAACACACAGGATGACAGGACTCTCAAAAACTTATGACCAGGCCATTAGAAATAAATTGTATTCAATTTTATTTTATGCAACTTACTATCATCTCAAAAACCAGTAAATTAGTTTCATTAAGTTACAGCTTCTCTAACCATAGCGTTAACAGTGATTGCACATAATTTTTACTGGAGTCAAGATACTGACTTTACCAGGACATGATTTAGTTGCTCTGCCTGGTTTACCACAATTTACCAATAGCACTTATTGTATAAGGAAGCCATTACTCTTCCTGCCTGTCCTAGTTTCAGCTAGGATAGAGTTAACTGTCTTCCTAGTAGCTGGTACGATGCTATGTTTTGAGTTCAGTATGAGAAGAAGGTTGATAACACTGATGTTTTCAGTTGTTGCTAGTAGTGTTTAGACTAATGTCAAGGATTTTTCAGCTTCTCATACCTAGCTAGTGAGAAAGCTGGAGGGGCACAAGAAGTTGGCACAGGACACAGCCAGGGCAGCTGACCCAAAGTGGCCAACAGGGTATTCCATACCATGTGACGTCCCATCTAGTATAGGAACTGGGAAGTGGGGGTGGAGGAATCTCCGCTCGGGGACTAGCTGGGTGCCGGTCGGCGGGTGGTGAGCAATTGCACTGCGCATCATTTGTACATTCCAATCCTTTCATTATTGCTGTTGTCATTTTATTAGTGTTATCATTATCATTATTAGTTTCTTCTTTTCTGTTCTATTAAACTGTTCTTATCTCAACCTGTGGGTTTTGCTTCTTTTTCCCGATTTTCTCCCACATCCCACTGGGTGGGGGGCGAGTGAGTGAGCGGCTGCGTGGTGCTTAGTTGCCGGCTGGGGTTAAACCACGACACTGCCCAGTGTAAATGCATGGTACGTGAGAACACAGATTCTGAAAAACTGTTAAATTTAGTACTGCACTGATAATTTTTTTATAATTGCTAGTGTAGGCATATCATATGATATTAAATGCAGCTTCCTTTTTCCTAACACGTTTAATTTTGACAAAGAGCCATACACATGTTTTTTCAGTACATTAGACTTTCATTTCTGTATCTTAATTTGTTAAGTAACTGATCTTATTTCACAGAATGACTTCAAACATGCCCATGGAAATAGGGACTTTTCCAGCAAATTCATTACACATTTCCTTGCTGGAGGGTTTATTATTTGCAAGCAAACATTTGCTACTGGCAAAATCCCACCTAATATATTCTTGGCTTGTATGTAACTCTCTTTTTCATTTTTATCATAGTAAACACATTCATTTTTTTGAAGTTTCACTTTTACAGTTAAAATACAGAAATGAAAGACTTTAATTTTTTTTTAAAAAAATACCAGTAAGTAATCAGAAATATGTCTGCATAAAATTACTGAAATGTTCACATTCAGCAAAGAGGCCACAATTTTCACATGAACTCTGTGGAGTAGGCTAAGATAACTACTCTCCTTTTGACTTGTAATAGAAATCATAACTCTGGAGTATTGTGAACACCAGAGTAATCGGTTCAGCTCATGTGGCAGTGCACAGCAGATTGGGAGGGAGTGGGGGTGTAGCCGGTAGTTTTAGTAAATTAACACAGCCCATCACAATAGCAGAGGGTTCTGCAGAGAGGGTTTGACACAGAGAACATACGGTGCTTTTGCTTCTGAGAAAAGGCTTCCTGCTCTTGAATGTAGAAGGATTTCATTAATGAGTCATTCCATAAACAGCAGATGGTAGGAAGAGTATAAACACATGAAGATACCCATGAAACTAAGACAGAAGGTCAAGGATCCCAGCGGAGTAGTGCAAAGGCTAATAGAGCTAAAAGAAAGCTAACCATCACCTCAGCTGGTGTAAACCAGAGTAACTGTTGATAACAGCCAAGCTATCCTGATTTACATACTCTGAGGATCCCCCCTGCTTCTCCCTGAGTGTCAGCCATGTCTCTGCATCCTTGTTTCAGATATTCTGGATATTATCAGTTATGTTTTAGTAATTCATCAGCATAAGGTGTGCATTATGATCCACAGAGGAAGTGCTCTGTGAAATTGGAACATTTCTCCAGGGCTGGTTGTGCAAGAATAAAACAAAAGAGCTAAGGACATGGAAAATGTTGGGTTCATAAGGGTAAGAAAAAAATAAAATGGACAGGCCTTACAAGATTTTGTTTTCCACTGAGAAAAATGGGGATGTGACAACATCTCAGTGGCTGCACAGTAACTTTAAGATACCTAATCTAGCTGTAAATTACTCTGCTTTTGTACAGGTGGCAGTTTAGCCATGAAGTTCATTGCAAGCTAATTTACCTTGCAGAGATTATCCTGCAGAGCTGCTGGTAAAAGATTTTTTTGCAGAAGTAGTAAGCTTTAAGCAGAAAGTTAGCAAATACACTGCTGACAGTCATTCCACACATCAGGACTATCATGGGTTATGTTCATGAAGACAAAAAAAAAAAAACAAAATAAAAAAACAGATGGTGATTGAAGTAAGTAGCTGAGCAGAGAGCTGAGTAGTCAAACAGTACTGATATGTTAGTCTGTTTGAACAATTTAAACAATTTTTCATCTCCTTTTGTAGTTGGTCAATAATTTTTCCATCTATATTTGATCAGCTATGTTCAGTTCACTTTTATGGTAATGTCTTCTGGATAGTCAAATGTATTATTCGCCACTATATCCAATCAGCTCTAGAGAGGAAAGTAGAAGAGAAGAGATGGCGAAAATATGCATTCGGAGTTGTACAGAGCATGAAGTTGTACTAAACCATGGACAGGTCCCAGGGGCTTTATGGCACTGTGGAAAGTTAGAGCCAGCCAGCAAAAATATTTGAACAGGGCAAAAAAGTGGTTAAATGACGAGGAGAGGAAAATGTTGAGGGTAACACAGTAAAGTCAAGTAGTAGATTATAGTAATGAGACCCATGTTGTTACTGTAAAATGTGATTTTTATGTCTAATCTTATTACTTTCTACCACAAAAAACAACTCACTTGGGTGGCATCTCTTATTGTCATCCTACCCCTTTTGCTTCTTCCTCCCTGCCAGCTTATCTCCAATGAGCCAATGTCCCTCTCACGCTTTCTGCAGTATGAACTGCTCTGCAGGGGTGGAACATGCTCTTCTGCTACTGCTGCTCATAACCTAAGTAGTGCAGCCAGCCTGGCAACCCCAGTAGATAAAAAGGGCAGAACATGTTCAAGGCTAAAATTCAGCCTCGTCTGCAGTTTGAGGTTGAGCTAAGATTTTAATTTAGGACAGTGTTTTGTGTTTATGGGTGGGTGGAATGCTGCTGTGCTGGAGAAAAATACAGCAGGAGTGGTCCAGAAATCTCCCTCCCCAAGGACTTTTCTTGCAGTTTAGGAATGAAAGAAATGGGACAGTGATGGGACTGTGTGAAAGAACTCATCCTCAAGATTTCATAACTCTCTGAGCTGATAGCACAACAGGGTGAATCAACATTAAGCTGCTCTGTAAAAAAAAAAAAAAAAAAAAAAATCTACTGAAGTAACATTTCAGTCATCTACTGCAATTTAGCAGACTGCACTTCACTAAATCTGGGCAGTGCTGTTCGAGAGGATGCATACAGAAAGGGTATTTGAAAGGCCAGTCTTCACTGTTTCTTGGTTGTAAAAATCAGAGACAAAAAAAAGATAAGGGCACTTGAATCGAGCAGTCTCATTACAAGTTTGATTTGGCATTTTTAATGGTCCAGAAACACCACTGACTGAATTGTAATCGGTGTTGCGGGTTTTTTTTAAATGTCTGAAAGTATGTAATGATATAACTTCCAAGACAGACATGACAGTGGAAAACAACGTCTCTCCAGCAAATGCTGTTGAAATGCAAAGTAGGAAGGAAAGGGCATGATTATGTTTCTGTGTTGAGCTAGTGCCTTGCTTGCACACAGAAAAGTACCTCCTCAGGTAATATGGCATTTCTGTATAACTGCACATCATTTTACAACATTGCAACTGAATCATATACTGGTGCTGACTTCAGCATTTAAAAGCACACCTATTAGGAGCTTCCCACAAGTATTTACAGTTCTTGAATGGATGAGGATGTTGTGAGTGAAAAGGAATACAAAAGGGTTGCTTTCACAATGACAGAATTGCCATAGACCTGCCCTGGGTTAAGGACATGTCTAAATGCTAATCTGTAGAGTATTGCATACATGTATCCTCCCTTATTTCTCCCTTTACAATTCATTCAGTAGAGGTGCTTGAGGTAAAGATCCCTGGATTTACACATTTAAGAAGTAAGAGCAAAGTGGTTTTAGCTGAGAGATTGTGAATCTGAATTTCCACTTCAGCGTATAGGACAAGGCTCCTCTGTTTAAAGAAGTTTTTGATTGACATGACTGTATTTTATTTAATTGTGGATTTAGTCTTATGCTAAACAAATGATATGAAAATGTTAATGCAGTTGTTTTCATATGTGCATTCTTCTTATTTCTCTATGAACTTTGATGTACGTACATTAACGCAAATGGCTTTTGAGACAGCTTTGCTTTTTTCCCCCTGCAGAGTGTATGTATTCATGTGCCAAACAGAGATGGAGAAGTAAATTCCTTCTGGAATTTCTCAAGCACCACCTGTTCCCCCCATAACTCCAGTTCTAAATAACTACAGATTGCCAACAGAAATCGGATGGAAGAAACAGAAAAGGTAAAATATCAAGCTTGTCAATAAAGCCAGTTAATAGACCTCAGAATTTATCCCTAAGGCCTAAATGTGCAGGCAGCTACATAGTACGGAGGAACTGAAAAGATTTTAAGTGCCCTAAATATATATATACTCTCACTTGTATTACATAACTCCCTTCGAAGTGTTCTATTTTATTCCCTGAAGGATTTGGTAATCTTTTTTCTTCACATGCATCTCCTCTTCATAGTAAAGATTTGATGAATTGGTCAGGGAACAGAACACTGCAAGGTGAATTAGGCAGCTGTTCATACAGTTTGAGTTTTGACTATTCAGTGGATGTTCACACTGTTAGTAATCTGCATAAGAAACCTGTGAATATGACTATGTCTATAAAATTGTTCATTCGGCCAACATGAATAACGGTTTGCAACAATGTACAAATGGATGAAAATCAGTTCTGCATAAAGCCCAAGCTTTAGAAAAAGGCTTAGGGTCAGATTCAAATAGTACATAAGCCTCATATATAGCAAATCTCATCCAGATAAAAATATCCCAGTTGAGTCTGACTAATAATATTGTCAAGCTCAGTAGTCTAAAATATTGAGTTTAGTCCTTTACTTGGACTAAGATGGGAGTTGTGTTTGATGATTTACAGTTTCATGCATGCTGGAAAGTACAGGAGGGTCAAGGAACAGTTTTTCCCTTTTGTGAAAACTTCACAGTCTCCAGTCAGACCACACTTAACGTTAACAAATAATGATCTGGCAACTATGATAAAAAACTATCTTCGTGTCCAGCAGGAAGAACTTGTTAATAATATACAGGTATAATATACAGAGAAGGATTTCCCTGAAGTCAACCTGTAACTGGAGTTTGAGATTGAAAAGCTATTTGTGCAAGTTATTTGCTTTATAAGTAAGCAATTAATTCATCAAAATGCCTTTTAAGCCCTGTGGCTCACAGATATAGGAGGCAGACACTTTTTGAACACCTGTCTCATAAATTCTCTTGTACCACAGTCATACATAACAAAAATGATAAAATTTGTGATATTAGGTCTGCTAAGTTACAGTGGTATCACCCCTCATAAATCCGAGGAACTTTGTAAAGCAAGCTTTCAGAAGTACTCATATTTTCCTTTTTTTTAATCCGTGTTTTCTTTATGTTCTTGGCAGTGTTAAAAAAAAAAAACAAAACGCCACACCTCATGGGTAAGAGCTGCAACTTCTGAAATCAATCCAAAACTGTTATTCTGTGGAAATAAAGAGACTTTCACTTGACATGGTACTGAATTGTGGTCAGATTAGTGATATTTTAAAAGGGCAGAGTAAAACCTTTTGATTAAATAATACTTTGTGGTTGCTGAAAATAAATGGGTACAAGCAGGTAGTTAGAAGATTTCTCTGTTGGATTAGTGTTTCTTCTCTCGTCCCAGTGGGATGTATGAGTGATATTTCACAGCCTAGAACATCCAAGTACAAGTTATTCCCTGGTCAACGGCCTCTCACCATGACATCATTTATCACTAATCATGATTTTTATTACACATATTTAGTTTTAAAGTTTACCATTCTTCTACTGAAACAATAGAAATATGCTTGTAGGCCAAGACTGTAAAAACACATACTGTAGTTTGAGATTTAAAATTTGTTATTTGAAATCATTGGGGTTTTACCAATCATATCCAAAAGGTAGGATTTCACTCCCAAGAAGCAACAACAACTGCAACATCTATGCATTCCTTATCATTCTTTACACCAAGACATGACAAAGTATTTACTTCAACAATATCAATTCAGTTAAGAATTTAGCTGAGCTTTTTATTTTTAACAGGCATCTATAAAGGATGTGTGTATTTTTTGAAGGATGCATAAATTTAGATATAGTCACTGACTGAAATGAGAACTTCATACTTTTACCTTTTAAAACTTAGAACAGTGATGGTCAGATTTTGCTTCTTTCAAAGAATTCACAAATTTAAAAAAACTACAAGGCAAATATGAATAATTTAATAGTACCATATAATTTTGGATCAAGCACTAAAATACTAAAGAATCACACCAAGTGATTCGATACTCTTTACTCAATGGTAGTACTATGTATGTGTGCAGAGTTACACTGTATTATAATTATGAAATGCATTTTTAATCAGGCAAAGCATGAAGTGGCTTTATATTTTAGCCCCAATCTTTCATTTCAAATGCTGATTCTCCTGGTGAGTTTTATGATGTCTCTTCCTGGACCCTGAGGTAAAAATTATCCAGGCCAAGAATTCTTCAGCTGATAAATGTCGTAATGAACTCTTACTTGAACTCTCCCACCTAAATTCTAAATTTTCACCAAATCATCTTGCTTAGCTGATGTATTTGTGTAGGGAAAGAATACGATACTGCACAAGGAACAGAGGATAAGTGGAATTACGTCATACTGCTGTTGCAACCTTGATGTTCTTCCATCACTCTTTCAGTGTCTTCAGTCTGGCAGAAGCTACATCCAATCAGACTGAATAATGATATTTTGGTTGCAGTGAGCTTTTCATTCAAAGACCACTTCTAATAACATACTCCTACTTGCAGGACTTCAGGTAATAATTCTAGTCTCATTAGTTATTTCATAGGGTCATCAAACCTTACCTTTCTAACTTCCCTGGTGGAAGAGGAGATGGCATCTGCTTTTGCAGGGTTTATTTTAGGTATATCATTAAACTTTTTTGTTTACATCTCAGAGAAACAAACGGCAGTATATACAATTTTAAAAGGTGGTTAAAAATAAAAAAAAAAAAATTGGAAAGTTATTTCATCCTAATTATATACAGGGTATTTCACTGGATATAAGTCACAAAATGCAGGGTGCCTGTGGGCAACTTCACATCCATTATTCTTCAGTGATTTACCTGCCATGAAAGAGATGATAAGTTCAACACAGAGAAGGTGAGAAGTAAAAGCTATAAAGTCTAAATGAAAACTTTGTAAGGCATAAAAAAGATCCTTTTTCAATCATTGAGCCTGTCTCATGAAGGTTGACTTTTGTATGATGGATGAACCACTACCCTTTGTGGACCACTACCTTTACTTTAGTATACCCATGTCAGACTACCTCATACAGAACAGTTTTCTTGATTATTCCAGTTTATGGAGATAGATGTCTCCCCTTCTGGTTAGCAGCCTATATTTTGGTGCCAAACCATGCAAGTTCTAATCCCAATATCTGAAATAAGCAGTTGCCTGGTGACTGAAGTGTGAAATAAAGTGCCACAAACATCTCGTCTTGGTAAATATTTTTTCTTTATTGAATGTTTTCTTGTTTAGTTATTGAATTTGGAGTTGGGGGAAAAAATTGAGATCAATCATTTTCAGTGTTGGAATTTTTTTAGAAAAATCACTCTGTTGCAATCCAGCATCTGTAAAACAACATTTTCCTTTTTCAGTAGAGAAAAATAGAAATTATGACTGAAAGCATTGATAAGAATTTGGATTGGGAATGTGGGGATGGTCCTGTATACCTCAATCCATCAGATCTCTCCATTGCCCAGTTTTTCGTCATCAGGTGGAATGAATGGCTCTGTTGCATCTGTGCTGCATCCTCTTTACAAGAATTTCACTGTGTGGCTCTGGAATATGCTCAGTTGATACAAATTATTTGGCAACTTTTAGCAGACAAATTCTGACAAATTATAACTACAGAGGAAAAGGACAGGATTATGAGGACAGAGACAGATACTTTGCTGAACTCAGAGGTGCTACAGTTATCATACTGAATACTTTTGTTTTAAAGCCTACAGGCACCATTCCTCCCACCTAGATCTGGATTATGGAATCTGCCTGCAGCCAAACGAAAGCTTACCTTTAATCTGAAGATGTTGTGTGGCCACAGACTTTACAGCTAGTATATTTCAGTTAAAAAAAAAAAAGCCTGTTGGCACGAAGCTGAGTTACTATGGGTTTTTCTCATCTCTATTGCTATATCAAAATTTCAATTTATGTCCAAAAATATAGTTACAACTTTTTTTCCCCAAATAAATTATCTTTCTGAATATGTTAAAAAGAAAAAAAAAAAACAAACCTGTTTCTATCGGTAATGTATTTTCTGCTCTAGCCTCTCTGAGAGCTTGTTGGACTGTTGAAGTGGATTAGGTGACGTCTTGGAAATTTCAGTTACGTAATGAGTCCAGCACAACAAATTGCTGAAGGTCACTGGGAAAATATTTCTTATTTTTTTAAATGGTCAGTTTAATCTCAAATACTCTTAAGGAGGGATCTGCTAGAAACATCACTTGTTACTGAACCATATTTCTATTTGATAACATCCTTACAAGAGTTCAAAGAGAAGGTCAAATACACAGTAACTACAGGTCACTGCAATTTTTGTGAGACTGATGCACAAAGAGGTACACTTAAGGAAAGCAAGGAAAAAGAAGAAAGTCTGGAGCTGAGCGGGAAATATTTGTTTCTATCATAGGGTCATTTTTGAAATTTCAAATGTTTTTTCCTGTCATTGATTGGAGCAAAGAGTCAATAGCTCATTTTTTTTTTTTTTTAATCCTAGAATCAGATAAATTTATGAGGGTCAAACACTATGTATGTAGTATATGTATATTTGTGTGTGTGTGTGTATGCACATACATATGCACTACATTATTTTCCTGATTACAAGACCACGCCACCGCTGCAGGCTCCCAAACACAGAGCCGTGCAGCAAACATAAGGAAGGAAGGGGCAGGATGAAGAGGCAGAGACGCTGGCAGAGGAAACAGGATGCTTCAGAGCTAGGAGGGTGGTCTTAAATGCTGTCTATAGCCAGTGGAGATCTGGGTCCTTTTGAGAGCAGCTTGCTGTAGGAACCTGACCTGATTTTGGGTACATGACACAAAAAAAGATCCCTTCTGATCCCCTCCTGTGTGTCAGAGGGACATTTGTCTTTCAATAGTATATTAAACAAGAATTACTGGTGAGAGAAAATCTTGAATTCCTCAGCTCTCTTTAATACTATAGTAATATTAAAATTATACCCTGGCACAAGGCAATTAAGTATATGTGGCAGAATTTGTGGAAAGGGTTGATTTGATAAAAAACAGCATTAAAAAAATTTCAAGATAAAATGTGCATTATTTCATATGAGCTTGCTACTGCTAATTTAACCATCATAATTTATTAAAGGCACTTTGATAATTATCCACTGAGGAAGAATCCAGTTATGCCAAACAAGGTGAGCAAGCTCCATGTTCAAGACAAAAGAAGTGGCATAGCTAGGAAAAGCTGAAGCATAGAATGAAATAGTAAAATAAAAATAATAAGTCATCATGAAGATGTGTTACACCATGAAGTCAAAGATTTCCCAGAGATCCAATCTTAAAGGAGTTCTGAAAATGAAGTATTGAATTTTTCAGAATTAACCAGTATACAATGTTTATTGTTCTTGGAAGTATCAAGCAAGAAGCTCACTACTATGATACAATTAAAGAACTGATAGAGGAAAATATTTTCCATGAGCAAGACTGCTTAACAAAATGCAAGTCTTTACTAAATAGGAGACAAAAGCATCAACAGCCACAGTGAAATTCCAAAAGTTCAGTGGGTCCTGTGAAACAAAATGTTCTTGCTTCAAGCCTAGGGGAAGAAAAGATCTATCATCTTGATAACCATGCCTATGCCTTGTGGCATTTCCAGGAAATGATACAGCTTGAAGAGAAACTACTTCAACACTTATCCATCATTTTGTTAAAAGCCAAAATTTCCATATGCTTTTTTTTCATCTTTCTCCCTCCTATTGTTTTCCTCTTCTGTTTCCTCTGTATTTTGTTTCTTCACATTTAGTTATTTCTCATCGTTTCTCCTTCTCTCTTTTGTTCTTTCTATTTGTATCTCATTAGAATAGATTGCACAAAGCAGATATTACCCAATTAATGAACTCCACACACATTACATTGTCTGATACAGACTGGAATGAGAATAGTGCACAAGTACAATAAAGCTTTAACATAAACTCTGTAAAGGTTTTGCACACCTTCTTTTTTTTTTTTTTTTTTTTTAGGGAAGGTGACTTCAACTACGTTTTATGTATGTACACATGTTTGCACATGCTTATATATATTTATTTATACAAATAATTATTTTATTATGTCTTGTCAGGCTGCTGATTCCCGATTGTGAGGCAAATCTAGTAATCCATCAGTTAGCAATTGAATTAATCATCTCTAACTTTATAAAAAAAATAAACTCATGATTTTCTAAATCAAAGTTCAAGCCATAAGTTAAATTTGGGGGTGTTTAAATACCTCAGTTTTATACTGTTCTTGTTATGAGTTTTTCTCGTTTGTTCTTTTGAGAAAAAGTCTTGCTCATCAACAAAATAAGACAAGCTAAATACTGTTTAAACTCCCAGGAGATGAGATTTTTTTCCATGTCTCTTAATTATCCAGACATTCTTGCAGCCATGAATGTGGTTCTTAAGCCAAACAAAAGTCTAGAATCAAAATAGCATGAGAACTGTACAGTCTCTTTAAGTATTGCTTGATGGTCTTTTCAAGCTTCATACTTTGTAAAGATTTTAATGGCCTCTTTTGCAGGTAGCAAGAGTTGTTATTTAACCATTCAGTTTCTCACATCACTAAAGGGAACTAGGAGCTTCTTACAAAAAAAAAAAATCTTTGTCTCTGCCAGTCTCTGCTGGTCTGGTTATCAAGTTATTCAACATGCCTTAGTTTTAGCTTGCTTTTTAGTAATAAAACTCAAAGAGTTATTGAATGAAGAAGAATCACAAGGAGGAAGGGGGTGGTTTTCCTTCTTTGCAAAAATTTTAATATCTGATCAACAGAAGATAGGCCTTAAAATTGCCTCATGTTATTACCTCCAGCAATATTTATTTTAACTTGAATCAACTCTCCAAAGCTTCAATGGTTTCTTGAAATTTATTATGATGACTTTGTATATATGTGTTTGCGTGTGGAAAAAGAGGGTTTCAGGCAAAGGGAAAAGATTCAATAAAATGTGGTCTAAATATTATAAGGCTTGGCTTTTTATTCTATAAATACACTGCTAAAATTCAACAGCAACAAAATAAGGTGTATTTACATTAATACATTCACCCCTTCAAACCTTGTAGTCTAAATTAGGATGATTCTCCATTGGATTCTCCCTTTTTTTCCTATTAACTGGGGAGTTAACACAACTAGCTTAGACTTGGCAGCTAACTTTTAGATCAATATGTATAGTAGTAATAGACAAAAAGTCCTCATGGAAATAAGTGAGGATCTTTCTATAGAATGGAATGTGGGTTTTGCTATATAAGAAAAAAGGAAAATTAGAGTATTCCTCTTTCTTTAACATTGTCAGGAGCTTAGATGAGAGGATTTGTCCCCTGAGAAAATCTGCTTGAATCTGTAAGTACTCCACTGTGATCTGAGAGTATCTCACCACTTTGTATAACATGACATGAGCCTCTGATGGCATAAAATACTGAAAAACACCCCTCACCTTCCATGGAGAAACACAACACATTTAAAATAAATTAAGTGTGGGTTGAGCACTCTGCCAAGAGACAACATCCCTAATTGGCAGCTGCTGTTACAGCAGAGAAGGTTGATTAGAGATGAGAGAGTAGTAATTCTCCACAGAAAGGAACTGTCTGATATTATTAAAAATTACCTGCTTGTCACAGATGTTCACTCTGCTTATTTTTAACATGAGTTTGAGTTTGAAACTGGAATCCAAATTTATCATTACCCAACACACAAAGAATGTTTTTGGCAGACATTTGTACACTATCAGCAGAAAATGAACTAAAATGCTTGACAAGTTGTAAAAATTCAGAGTAATATATGAAGGTGTTTGTAAAAGCAGCTTTTCTCCTAGTATTTTCTGGTGGAGATGGCACTAGCATGCCATAACACTGGAGAAAAATGGGGGAAAAAGCTCAGGCAAGAATAAGGAGAAAAGGGATAAGGTGTAAAAGCAGAAACAGATATAGTGAAACAAAAGAAAAAACTATCTTTGATAGTAAAAGAACAGTTAGAAGAAGTTTGCAAAAACCATTCAGAACTAGATATACATACACTGGAGTTGTGCTTCAGGGAAAGTCAATATTACTTTTTAAGTAAGGTAATGTTCTTCACTAATGACAGCAAGGCCTGTCTCTCTTCCTCCCATTCCCATGTTTATTCTTTTCACAAGTTAATCTTTTTTTAGCTTGGTTTGAAAGACAACATCCCAACAATGTCACTTTTTAAAACATAATGCGAAGAAATCTTCCCTAATAGCTGTTGAATATAAGTCAGACTTGTGTGACTTTGGATACCTTTTGCTTACAGCGAAGGCAACTGCATAATATGCAAGTGTTCTTTTTCACTGAATGATGTCAGAACCTAAAAAGAAAAATAGTGGGATTTAGGAAGTCTAAGAATAAACAAAAGTCAATAAAATGGAAACTAAAGGGTATCAAAGGATAATAATGGTATTTTAAAGTCTATGACACAGCCTTGCTGCTAAAGTAGGAGTAAAGAAGAAATATTCTAAAATATTTTCATATGGAACATGTCTTGCATGTGAACATTATCACCCGATGAGCTGCCGAAGTGCTAGAATATAGACACTTTTCTGTTCCTGTTCAGTGCCTATTTAAAAGCTTCAAACATTTTGAATGGAGGCCTCTCTCAATGCTTCAGAGTCCTGATGCTGACTAGTTTTGAAGCACCTTTTTCTTCATGTACTGACTGCATCTGCTACTCCATCTGCACTCCTCTCAACTTGCAGAGATGAGGAGAAGGAGGTTACTAACAGTAAAGCAAAAGAGTTTCTTTAAGTGGGTTAGCTTTTTCTGTACCCCATGAAAAACACAAATGCCTACGAGTGACAAGTTTCAGATGGGTATCTGGATAGTCAGTAAACCCTTCCTAAAAACCAGAATAAACTGGAGGCTGGTACTTAGCATCAGATTTATTTTTTTAGTCCCATTTAAGAAATATTTAGCTTTTCAAAGTTATTTTGACATAGTACGTATAAAAAGTCAGAACCCCCACAGACTTCAAAATCATAACTCAGTAAGATATCTGGAGGAAAGTCTTAAGCATTAAAGATGTTTAAGCATGTAGAGCCACATGCATATTCTAATTACAGTGAATTTACTTCGAGTTACTTTTGATTTATATCAACACCACTAACAACAGAAACTGGATCATTGAGGCCATTATCCTCCTCCTTTTGAAGGTGATAGCAAAATTTATATTGATTTCAAAAGTCACAGTCTTTTTTTTTCTTTTAATATAGCAAGATAGCCAGAAGTGATAAATACAAATTGTTGACATTAACAAACCAATTGTGAAATACAGTTTTTCTATACCAAAAAAAAAAAATCACTGATTATAGCTTTGGAAAACCCCACAAGATAAATTTTACTCAATTCAATATTGTTGCAAAAAACAGTCTATTACAGCTAAGAACACAGTTGTTCCTTTGCACCTGTTAAAATAGTACTAGCAGAGTATAATATTGCAGCCATAATAATAATAAATCTGTATATTTGACACGGGTAAAAAAATCCATATGAAAGAGGATGAGAGGTCATGATTTAAGTTTTTTTTTTTTTTAAAGTATTTTTTACATTGTTCAAGTATTTAACACAGCAGTTTTCAAAGCCACTGCTATAAAATGGGAAATTATAAGGTAAGGTTTTTTTCCTTTCATCTAACTTCATAATCAAGAAAACCCAGCATAATTAGAGCCCCCAAAGGCTTGCATAACAATATTTCATGAGAGATGGATATGACGAACACCAAGGACAAGAAACTTATAGGAATCAGTAAGGGATAAATCAGAATACTACTACTCTCTTGTTTGCATGCTCAAACATTTTGTTTCGATACCCAAGTGAGAATTTATGAAAAACTGTGCATATTTGGAGAGAGAGCATTTGTATATTCCTTTTTAGTTTATTTGAGAATTAAAACTACATGCACTTTGCTCTCCATTCAAAACCATGAATTTGCATCCCTACCTCACCGTAGGTACTTGGTGAAAAACATACGCTTCACCTATGTAGTCTTCAGTAAGGGAACACATTCAAAAATCTTTATTATGAAATACTACAGTGGTGAAAACATAGCAAATTATGGTCATGAAAACATCACTAGAAACAACTTGTCTCTTTTGCTGAGATTCCAGCGTTATTGGTACTTCCATGATCTGTAGCCAGCCAGAGAGAAGCCACGGCACATTATAGAAGTCTGAAAGTTACTTTGTGCTGTAACTTTCCTCCAGACAATTCCTTTTCTTCCACTTGAGCTCAGGGCAGAAAAAAAAGAATAGAAAATTGGTGTGATCAGGTAAATCTTTTTCAATAGATAACAGCTTTTCCCTGGTGAAAGCCACTTCTAACACTGACATTCCAGGATTTTCAGCCAAAGTAAAAGGTGAAACAATACGCTGCTAAAGACTCTATTGCAGCTAAATTTCCTCCACCAATTGAGGTTTATCTTGCCTGGTATAATATCAAATTGTGTAATCACTGCATTTAGTTTGTGAGCCTGATCAGAAGCTATAAACTTAAATGGCTGCTTCTGGTTTTAAAGAATGAGTCTGACTGCTACATATTATATCCTATATAGTAAATGTAGCTATATAAATATATTAAAAGATATCTATTAAGAGGTATATATATAAAAGCCACGTATATATTATGTGCCATACATATTCCATGCTATATATATTTTATACAATATAGCTATGCTGTACACTATGTATTATATACTATAATTACATACTACTTCATACTCTATATTAATTATTTACTATTTATTATATATTATAAATTTTTTTACATTATATCATAAAGTACATCTGTAGGGTTTCTGAAGTTCCTGAGTTCATGTAGTAAAGCACAAGACTATTGAAAAAGATAAACAGTGGTATTATTCAGGACACTATGAGATGCAGAGCTGATTTATAAGAGTATTCAGCATCCAAGATTTTAATTCTGGACTATGTCTTTCCTTTAGAGGCATACCTTCTGTCCTCTATTTTTTCCATATCTTGAGCATTTAACACAAAGCAGTCATTCAATTATCATGAACATTGACAATGAGTGGTATTTGCATTCATATTTAAAACGATGAGTTATCAGAAAGCCCAAATACTTGTTTAACAATTATTCTCATTTAAATTAAAATGTTATTAGAAAATGTGATGGATTTTTTTTTTTAAATGTCTGAAAGTATTTTTACTAGATTGCTAATAAATGAAGTATTGAATTATTTTGGTTAAACTTGTTGAATATTGCAGAAGAGACAAGTGGTAAAATATACAAAGCATTTATAGGACTTTGGAGTCTAAGTTCTAGTTTTAAAAGTGATTTAAAAATGTACAACCCTGAATCCTGTTTACTTTCAACAAGATTTAGACACTTAAACTTCATGGTTACTCTTAAAGATTTTACCAAACTTCTAAGAACTGAAGAATACAAAACACACAAGTATAAAAAACCCTACTATACCAGTCAGAGTATACTTGTTGGTTTTATTCCTGTTTTCCCACAGTTAAAAAATAATCTTGACATTGACTGAGTATGGAAACAAATACAGTCTTATCAAATTTGCCTCATTATATGATCAGAAAAGAAAAGACATAGGAGAAAGGCAAAATAAAAGGTTACTATGGAAAAAATAATATATGCTCCTTATGTTATGCATCTATTCTCTTTTCCTTGTATTTCAGTCTTTTTAAAAAAAAAAAAGAATATAAATTATTTTCATGCAAAGTATGCTGAAGTGATAACTTGTGATTTGAAGAGACATAGGTAATAGCACTTTTTTGAGCTGGGTAGTTTTATTAGGGTGCCAGAAGTTATTGCTTAAAGACCAGAAATAAGTGACCTGCAGATTGACCTCGAACACTGTTTCTGCTATGTTATACTTAATTATGTATATCTTACAAACATGGGATCAAACAGCTAGAATAGTGCCAGAAGGAAGAAGAAACATCTTTCAAGTGCTTCACTTCCATTATTCAAGGAAAGGTGCTATATATACATTTTTTTTGCTGAAAATACAGTGTGTGAGCAACCTTGGCAAAAGAAATCTTAATGACAGGAATATTCAGTGGTGACCCTTACTTATGGCCTCTGCCAAAATTAGAGGGTTGGTCCCTAAGAGGAACTTAGGGAAACTAGGAAAATTACAGATGGGGTAATCATGAATATAGAGAAGAGATAGTAATAAAGAAATCCCATATTCAGAAGTCTGTCTCTAGGCACTGTCAGGAAGAATATTTTTTGTGTCTTTTGTCATAAGCTCTCTATTTGTTGATGCTTACAGTAAAAGGAATGTTTATCTCATTGTGAATAAGTGTACCAGCTTTCATTAATTTTACAAGTCATCTTAGGCCAAAATTAATCTCTAAGAGTTGTAAATTTATTCCTCAGAAGTCCAGAAGTTAATTCAAGGTCCAGTCGCAGGGCATAAGTTCATCCCTCTATCTGGCTACAACAGTACTTCAGCCATTTCAAAGACTTCTAAGTTAACCTTGGAGTATGAAAGAGAGAATGAAGAGGGGTTGAGCACTGTATATAATATCATGACATGGGTGGGGAGAAGCATAATTCTGTAATATAAATATACCTGCCAGGAACAGGTCCCACAGAATGACAGGAATTTGTTTTGTGTTAAACAAAAACGTCACAAAAATAAAGGCTATACTAAAGGCATCATTGAATTTTTATTCCTTGACAAGGAAGAAAATCACAGTAAAGAAAAACCTAGCAATATTTGACTGGAGGAGTTTGATGTTCTCCACCCAGTTCCATTAGTTTCTGTTTTTCCATTCTGGAAAAGGGGACAAAAAAGGTTATACAGTGAAACACAGATGTTTGGCTCAGCTCCACTAGTAAATCCATCTTCTATTGTACCAAGACTGCACCTCCTTAATGAAAGCACAGATCTTAATAGTACTAAAGGATCCTCTGCCCTTTTTTTACAATTACAAGCCATTATTTTATGTGCATATAATGTATCTAAAGTACCTCTTAACATGTTGAAACTAGAGACTTAGGCTTAAGGATGTCATTCATCTTTATGAAGACTGGGTACAACTTGTTCAGAATATTTTAAATTAAAAAAAAAAAATATGAAGGATGTCTCAGATTCCAGCCATGTTAAAATAATTTAATTCTTTAGTTAATTTGATTTGCTCACTATTTCAACTAGGCTACTGCTTCAAAGTCTGTCAGAGTATCAAACTTTTTCAGAGGTCTCATAAGTCTGGTGAGCTTGCCTCCCTAATAGAAAGAGCTCAGTGATCGGGCTTAAATTTGAAAGTTATTCCACATACTGCTTCTCTTCTGGAGATATGGTCTTGTGCCACGGATGTGCAATTTTCATTAGCTTTAATAGAATTCGTTTCTGCCCACCCAGAGAACAATTTACTGCAATGTGTCAGTTAATTTTAGAGAGGATATTTTAGGCTACATGATGACATAGTTATATAGGATTAACATGAAAATGTTTTTAAACTTTTTCCTTTAAGCATAACATTTTAAATTTATATTTACACTACATAGATAAAGCCCTGAATGGGGAATTTCAGAAAAGTAAGATAGCTAATACAGAATACTGAACATAGATCTGAAAAAATGTTTGTAAATTATTATGAATCCACAATTTAAAACAGAGGGGAGAAAAATCATTAAGTTAACTGAGATCACACAGTGGTAAGCATTTATGTATGGGTTAACTACCTAACTCCTCTATAGGAGTCCTACAATATTCAGTAGGTGTAATTTCACAAAGTGATTTTTGCATCTGACTCTAAAAACCCTGTTGCAGATTACTTCTTTCTCATGTCCATGAAGATAAGTCTAGCTACCTTCACAGGGATTCAGACACACAATCAGGCCAAAGCTGAAAGGAGTTTTGCGTTCCACCATGCTGCTGTTTGCCAAAACTCTGGTGAATTCTTTCTCTAACTGCAACATCAAGTCTCTGAAGGAATCAGAAATCAAAAGCTAATCATTATTTCTCAGAGAAATACTAGGGTTATTCTGGCTCCTTGCATCATCATCTTGGCCATCCTTGCCCCCAGCAGGTAGAACCTCCTGACTGAAGTAGCGTTACTGTAGAAAGTGGTGTGGGTAGCGGTAGTCAGTATAGGGAATTAGATGTGGCTTTGGGGTTTTTAATCCCTTACTGTATTTCTATGATAGTTCTGTCAAATTGTCATTGTATAAGCCCATGCTCCCTACAAGTACCTAGTATCTAATGCACATGCTGGTAAGAAAACAGGTAATTTAAATGCATTCAAAGGTGGATACAGTGGTGAAGGAACTGAAAACTTGTTTTGGAAGACAAGCTCAACTGAAAGAGTTACATATAATCTCTGGAAAGCAGGGTTTATTTTACTGCTCTTCTATAGCAACCTCCAGCAGCTTAAGATTGCTGCAATATTGTAGGCTCTATAGGATGGGGGAAGGACAGAGTAGAACTTTCTCAACATATTTAGGAAAAAAAAAAAAAATCACTCTCTTATTTCAGTGAAACTTTCCATTATAATATTTTGATAGTGAAACATATTTTTATATAATGCTTCAGGATTTTACCTCAGAATGCCTAGGTGAAGCTGTCACACCTCTTTCCTAGAATAAAGGAAATAAAACACAGACTGCCCCTAAAAGTACATTAACTTATAGTATTCCTCAATGGAATTCTATTTAGTCATTTACTATCATGATTATTAACAGGCTCCAACTATGTGTTTTGCACTGAAATGAAAAATAAATATTAAAAGTCCTACAATATTAGTACCTGTCACTTTTAGGCTACAGGTAAAAAACAAGGCAAGAATATTTATGTGGGTGAAACAACTAAAAATACTGCTCACATGCACAATAGCAGCTCATTATGCAGTGTAGCCTGCAGACTGAAAAACAGGAACAGTGCACAAAAATACCTTTTTGAAAACCAAATGGATTAGGATATCTTTGCTTCTAAAAGGCAATAAGGGCCATATTCACTATTATTTTGCATAAGCTTTAGTTAGATCAGTTAATGTGCACAGTCTTCTTTGAACATGTGAAAACAGTTATTTTCTGGTAGCGGTGCTTTAATATCTTTTCACACAAATATATTTATTTCTTCAAAACATTCAGGAACAAACAAGACAAAACATTTAAGAAAATATCATCACTGTAAAATCCTAAGGTAGCTACAAAACCAGGCTTGTTTCATTTACACTTAGAGATGAAGGATGAAATTCATCTATTGGGAAGACCTAAAAATGCTCAAATACCAGTTGATTTCAAGTGAGGCTCAAATCAGGACTAAACTCAGGTCCATATAACATTTAGCCATTATTTTGGCACTCTGTAGAGAGAAAACCATAACTTGTGTGAACTCATTAAAGTTTCAACCGCCATGAGTCAGATTTCATTGATTTCACTGAAAGCAGCTGGCTAGGTGCAAAAATGAATCCTTGTTCCCTAAGTTTACATCTGTTTCTGTTGAAAGCTTTGAAACATCTACCTCCTTATCTGTAGACCAGCATGGGAAAATTTCCTCAAAAGTCACATCTTTTCCCATTTGTGTACTGGCATATTTAGTAATTCTCTGTGCCTTCTTTCCATGTTTGTTCTTATTTTTCTAATTCTCTGGAGAATAAGGAAACTCACACCCTTGAGCTTCTTTTCCACTATTAATTCTGTACTCCAGCTCAGTACAAGATATTTTACTGTCTTCCACCAAAGAAAAATGAAAGCTTTCTAGCCGCTTCCATTTAAATGCAGAGTTATTTTCATACAGAAAATTTCCTCAGTAAGAGGAACCACATATGTAGTGGCTTGTAGCTGTCATTACTGTGTCATAGATATATGATTAGATTGTGCTTTTCAGAAGGCAAATGTAAACTTTCTTAACTTATCTTTACTTATTTTGAAAACCATAAAGAAACCTTACCATTATATAAAACCATTTCAACGGAAGTTTATTTTCTTTTGTGTCTCTTAGCCACAATAACATTATATTTCTTTGTTTCATGTTGTTGCTGTGATACTCTCTTTCACATTTAATTACTTTAAAACTCTTCATTTATCTTTGGAATAGTATTCAGTGGCATGCTGGATTTACAATAAATCATTCTTATTCTCCCTATATATAGATTTCCAATGGATACGTATATATTGGACTTTTAGTCTTTTGTTCAGGACTCTCTTCTGGCCAGTATCACCAAAATATTTAGTCAAAATATTGGGCAGCACAAGAAGCATAAAGCATGTTTAGTTTTCACATCCATAGCAATGTATTTCCGAGGAATGAAAGCAAATGGAAGGAGATTTAAAATCTTGTGTTTTTATTGCATGACAGAAGTCCCCAGGACAGATGAGAGACTGGAAAATGTAGGCCTGTTTTGTATATTTGATGGAAACATATACAGTGAGATTTCCCTGGGCTGCCAAGGGAATGATACACAGTTTGAATGTGAACTTCTCCATACTATACCAAAACAAACATTGTTTTTAAATAGTAAGTAGCATTCTGCTCCATTTCATGTGTTTATGATGTATTTGTTAGTTATGAAGCAAGTGTATAGCAAAACCTCAATAAACCTTAATCAGCTGTACTGTAATAATTTTTTGTACATGTATTTAAAATTGCAAGAAATACCAATCAAACATGAAACAGACAGTGGAAAGCTATTTTTTATGAAGTGGAAGTAATTTGGGGCTGGGACAAAGTCAAAGAAATACTGTTCATCTTATTAAGAAATTATGGGGTGAATAAGTATTCCTGTATTTAATTTTTTTCTTTCTTATATATGCAAAAATATGCTACCTTATCTATTCTAACATATCTTCTGGTCTTCCACAAGCAGAAAGAAAGTTGGAAGCATCTCAGAAAAGTAAATAGTGACTCATATTTTTATCTCAAGCTGTTTCATTGTGCTGTCTCAGTTTAATTAAGTTTCTTGCTAACATTTTCAAAGAACTTCACAGAGAAAGTCTGCCCCAGAGAGCATACAGCAAGCATAACCAGAATCAATGTAACGACACAAATGTAGTTAGAAAATGTTAGACATACCCAATGTGTTCAATCTTCGTCTCCTAGTGTAACAGCAACAGATAGGACAATCCAAATAAAGTTCCTTGAATGCCATTACTTTCAAAAGAGCTCTCAGAATTCTCACAGGTCTCAGCTCTACTCACTCTATGAAGCACAGTTTCAGTGTATAGCTAACTGCACAATCTCTTTGATTTACTTAATATTGTAACAAAATTTAAGACAAAAAACCTAGAAAAGCTCTAAGCTAACACAGCCTAGAAAGTTCAAACCTTATTTTGATGTACAACCATTCTCAAATCAAGCACCCAGACTAAAAATTTAGGTTTACAACTGCCATCTCAATCTAATTTCCGAGCTTATCTTAATTAGAACAAAAAAAGGAAAGAAAAAACAGAATGAAAATTCTGCATATGTGAGAGTCTATTCCCATACCCAAAAGCCATAGGAACAAATTACAAGTTCTCAAAAACTAGAGCTACTGCAGTGTTCACTGCTATTTAGATCCCAGGAGCTAATTAACTACTCAAAGTCTTTCAAGTAGATCAAGCCAATCAGGAAAGGATCTCAGTAAGAGACTTCCAGATACCATTGTAATGCCAGAAGCAGAGTTAGAGCTCCTTTATCAAGTAAGGAGAAGGTGATGAGGTAAGTGAAGATTTCTTAATGGTTGTGAGGACTGATGTAGGGGTTGTTTTCTTGCATTCATAAGTAACACTAAAACGAGAGGCTGACTTGATCTAGCATATGTAGAAATCAGTACCAGGAGTCTCCTTTTCATGTCAGAACAAAGATATGAAGGTAGAATTATAAAAGGAAGACAACGGCTACTGAGATTGTTGTTTCAAATACCATATGCATAATTATCTTCCATCTGGGTAAGTGTTACAGATACATGTGTGTATAGTTCAATTAAACTTGAAGTGTTCAAAAAGATTTTTAGTCCTCTAGGCATGATTGGGTGTCCTAAGAGACCTGAGGGGAAAGAAAATGTTTCTCTTACTAGAAAACACTTCTGTATCTCTGAGGATGTTAGCTGAAAGCAGAAATCTCTAATTATTAAGAGCATAGCTCTGAAAGAGGAAGCTATAGAATCAGGTACATAAACAGCTGATCTTGTAGCCTTAGTGACTGTAAAGAACAATATAACTACAAAATGCATAAGTACTGAATTGACTTCTATGAAAATCTAAGCAGAAATTTTCAGCTGGGCATCATGTAGATAACAATGATGTAGTGAATGGTATGAGCAGAATTTCAGAATGAAAATTATGATTCCTAGGAGAAAAGCTGAGAACAAGTGCTTTCTTTGAAATTATACTGGTACCTACCCAGTCTACAAACTTACTTCACATGTATTTCTCTACAGCTACATGGTTACTGGCTTTTTCTTGTTTAATAAACTTAGGTTTTGACATGTCTCCAGTTATGTCTCTGCTGATCAGTGCATTGTTCTCACTTTACAGCAGTTATTCTTTGCATCTGAATTTATGACCTGCAAGTAAGCAAGGAATCTGGGAAGATCATATTTTCAGCTATGTCATAACTGTAGATCCAGAGTTCTTTTCCTTTTTCTAGAGTTCTGATGTTCAGACAAGTTTCTGTGAAGCTCACTGAAACCCAGAGACTTTGATGAGCCCTGGACCATGACTGTGGTTCCTTAACCAGGAATGGATGGTGCTGGGCTGTGTTCTGGTTGACCTGAAAGTCTTAATGTATGAATGACTTAATACAATAAAGGAATCTTCAGGTTTTATAAATCTTCTTGGTGTTTAAGTCCAAAACAAAAATCTATAACCTACTGGTATGTTTCTGCTTTAGAAGGATTTTCTTTTACAAAGTTTGAGCTTATTTTCAGGAAGTGTCTCACACTTTCACAATTAGTGCTGCACTGCTCAGGAGCATTCCTGGATTGCACTGTAATTCTTCTGCGGATGTAAGTAAGTGATAAATGGCCAGTGGATTTTATATGGATAAATAGAAACTGTTAGGTCCACCATAGCATGAATTGTTAGTGGGAACTGTAAGGACTGGAAGAGAAATAAACAGTCGTAGAAAATCTACAGGATCAGTTTACAGGGCACTAAGCACCTTATAATGAGTTTCAATTTGAACAGGACTCTACCTTGTTAGAACTTATAATTTGAGGATTTTCTGATGTTCAAATTAAATTACAATAGCTGCAAGCAGTGTGCAAGGCTGTTAAAGCTACTCAGTTGCAAAGCCAGGGGATTCGATAATGTATACAGTTTTTCCCTTGAGGCCAAAAATGTAATTATGAAAAAGTTCTGAACTGAAAAATAGTCTTGTCATCTGTTTTCATGAGAAATAAAAGATCACTTGAAGGTGAAGAGGTTACAGATAAGAAAGAAAATTAAATTTAAAAAACCCAACATGACCAACAGTATAGCTGCTGAAGAAGAGTAAGAACAAAATTAAATATTATAATTAGAAGGGGAAATCATTCTACCTTTACTAGACATATGCTATTAAAATATTTAATACATCTCCCAATTAATTCACTGGATGATGTGGAGATTATTATAGAGATGATAAATCAGTAGATTAATATGAAGTCAGCAGGGATACATGAGGTAGGACTGAATGAATCTCCCTAGTTCAATAGGAGACCAGTTAGTCCCTTCTCACTACATTGGGTCTAGAGCGATGTATTTTCTTTTTACATGTGGTTCTAAATTATCATACTGTCTTAATAACCACAGATCAGGGGAACATAATGATTTGAAACAGGCTTCTGGTGCAAGCAGTTTTAGCTATTATTCTAAATATTTCCTCCTGAATAAATCTTTAGGTATACTTTGGTAAATTAATTCTTCTTAATTCTGTAATTAAAGATGATACTGTCCCTAACCTTTCCTCAGCAGATCACATTCCCTTATATCTGGTGAAAAATATATCCTTCAGACTGTCACGTGTTTGTGTTATTCCACTCATTCCATTCAGGTGTATTAAATGGCCTCAAACTTTGGAGTTGTAGTTTGTTGCAAAGTTTTCTATAAGTTTCTCTCACAGGAACCCAGGAAAACAATTCAATATTCACACAATATCTTTAGCGTTCTTCACTGTTTATATTAGGAAGCCTTACAAATTAGAACCTTTAGGATAAACAAGGTATGTGGAACAGCTGGGAGACAAAAATAACAAAAAAACCAACAAAACAGAGGTAGAAAAAAGATTTTAATTTTTTTTTTTTTTTTTTAAGAAAAAAATTCTTACAGATAACAAATAACCAGGTAGTGAAGAAGTGCAGGCTGGAAATAGGATACTCAAATTTAAGCCATATCCGAACAGGAACACTTTTTCTTATCCTTAGGAATTTTCACTTACACTGGTATGTTTTGATGGAATTATGTTTTAAAGCAGAACAGAGAAAACTTTGCTTTCAGTGCCTCTACTTGCCTCATTAAGTAACTTAAGAATCTGTATCATGTGGCCAGAATCAGGCCTGTGGTCATGATGAAATTAACACTGAAATTAAAATGTGACTTTTAAGTTTGGTAAATTACAAAACTGTATTACCTCAGGAGAAGGGTAAGAAAAATTGTTTATCAAGAAAGCACAGGCTCTCCTTAGGTACAAAACAAGTTGCAAAGGTCCTGCCAACCTCTAATTGCTGTGGCATGACCTGGAGAAGATCCAGATCTATAACTAAGCCATTTTACTCGCTGTTTAACTATAATTTGAGTTAACTTAAGAAAGGTGCTTTAAATTAAGGTAGCATAGCAATGCATTATGTCTGGCCATACCTTGAAGGTTGCATGTAATGACAGTGAATCAGAGAAGGATTAACATCTAGTGGATTGTTGTTGTTGTAGCTGTCAGTTTTGATTGAGTCTACACTGGGGAGTAATCTAAGATGAGCCAATGCACCATTTCTAAAATGCCATTTCTGATCTATACTGTGGATTGCAATTGCAGTAGTAAGTGTTCAGGAGAGAAATTAAGTACTTGAAGTTTGACTATCTTATAATGGGGCAAAGAAACAATCCCTAATAAACCTGACCAAATCAAAACCACAGATGATGCAGCCCCATATTTCAGGGAATGGTCAGTCCACCAAGCTGTATACTCAACAAAAAGATTCCTCCTGCACTTCTAGATAGGGTCACGATTCCTTGCTCACAGTCATCACTTCAGACTAGTTGCTACTCCAAGAGCAGAATAACGAGCAGGTAAAAAACAGGCAGAAGGAAGAAGGTGCAGAAACAAATTCAATAAAGGGAAGATGAGAATAAGAATATATTGGAAGTCAATGTCCAGGAATGGAGGATGGGAAAAGAGATAAAAAGTCAGATTAAAAGACACTATTGGCTTGTAACATGGCTGCACAAAAGCCATTATGATAAGTCCTTGTTAATGTTCCTTCAGAGTTTATCAAATTGTTTCTTTTGGCTGACAAGGGGAGAGGAGGAGAAGGAATGGGCCAGAGACTAATGACAGAGGATCTAGGTGTTTTCTATGCCAAACTACTTAATGAACTGGCAGTAAAATCATGGTTCCACTAGTAATTGTTTTAGATACTACTATTCAAACAATAGTGGTATCATGCAACAAGTGCAAGTTTATTTTGGGGATATACAAGACAAGGAATGAAAATGTAAGATATTTAGCAGGGATAATTCATAGCAGACTAACATCCCGATCATTTCTTTTTCTGGAAAAATCTGATTTGTTACATTTTATTTGTCTAAAACTGTATTTTGTCCAAATCTCAAGCATTGCATACTGGGAAGTTTGGAAATTAGACTAGAGATAATGAGGTTCAGCTGAGACTTTGAAGAGAGAAGACAGAAGTCAGCTGGTTGTATTGAAAGCCGAGTACTGTGTAAAGAGAAATTAACAGACCATTTCCTTAATGATCTGGTGTAGGATGATTGCTCTTGAACAGATTCGTTAGCAAAGTTGGTAAAAGTAGAAAAAGTCTGTTAACTAATTTTACTATTGACACAAAGTTCAAAGATATCATTAGTACTGAAGAGTTAGAGTATTTGACAGGAAGATGAGGATTACTAAGGAATAAAGAAATAGGAATAGGATTAAAATAATCATATCAAAGTCAAGGTCTGAGCTGACAGTAATAGATGAGCCACTCTTTATTAGCAGCTCCAGCCTAGTATTGACTTTGAGTTCAGTGACTAGGACAGAAAGAGGAATGTGCTGTCTATTAACCACTGAGTAATTATGAGACAGCAATTCAACAAGACTGAAGATTTCAGGTCCTTCTCAAAACACTTCATGTAAGCCCTTTTCAGTTGACATAGGGGAGTATCAACAGTCTTTTAGGTAGCTCTAGACTTTCTAGTATACTGTCCACAGTTCAGTAGAGGAAAGGAGAGGGGAATTAAAAAAAAAAAAAAGAAATACTTAGCTTCCCTTAAAAAAAGAGTCAAAGACTTGGCTTTTTAAGCCAGACAAACAAAAATCTGAAAGGACAGAAAAAAAGTTGTCCACTGTAAATCACAATCATTCACTGAATATCAAAGACAGAATATTCTGATATTTCAGGCAAGTAGCATTAGCTGTAGCAAGAACAGAAAATGGCTTGACATTATGCCATGCATAATTCTGTGTTTTGATCTAGCATGTATGCCACTTCTCTTTGCTTACAGCTCCACAGAGGTTTTTAATTCATCAGGGAAAAAAGAAGCATAGGAGGACTACTACTTTAACTAAATTCTGGCACAAGAATAAATAGGTATAAACTGGCCATAAATAAAGTGACTCTTGAAAATTAGAAGGAGGTTTTTAATCACCAAAGGGCTGATTCTGTAACAGTGTTTAAATGGCCACACTGAAGCAGAAAACCTCTTTCACTGAAAGGTAGAACTTTTTTTAAAAAGATTAAACAGTGTATTTGCTTGTCATATCAGGGACTAAACTTGATAAACTTCCTAGTTTTGTACTGTAATGAATACTTACATACAGATGGAATAACTTCAACAGTTTTCTGTTTTCCTAAACACAGACATTGAACTCAGATCTTAAGGATTCAGAGAACATGCATAAATACATACAGTCTAGTGCCCTGTGGAACATGGTACCACAAAAGCCATTACACTGATCACTTACTGTTTCCAGTGCTGGTTTGATGCTCTACTCCTTCCCACTGAAACGGGATATTGGAGTTGTAGGCATATAGTGTGCATACTTGACCGAAATCCTGAATACTAATGAGGTCAGAATTGCACATTGTTATCTGCAATTTACCCAACATCTGAGACACTGATGTTTTCCTTTTTCATTTTCATGACAACATCTGTAAAAGGAACAGAAAATAGCACAAAGTTAAGCTGTTGAAAAAGTTTTAATAAATATAGAAGATGGTCTATGATTAGAGATTTGCTAAAAACTAAAAGGGGTCATCAGTATTACATTTGTCAATTCATTGAGATGTCATTGTACTAACTATATTTCTTTTGCCAATATCAGTAAAACCAGTTCTTCAAATGAAAGGAGTCAGGCTGGCAAAAGGCCTTTTCTGCTCGTGTCTTCTACAGTACAGTCACAATGACTTTCGTACTCTTGACAGACTACCCTTAACACTTTTCTTAATGTGTAAGTCTAGGATTATAAGTACCTGAGAAATAAAGAAAACAAAAAAAGCTATTTTTCTTGCACAATATCTGGATACATTTTTAACAGGAAAAAAAATAATTTTATTAGTTTTTTCTCTACATATAATAATAAAATTATACGTAGTCTGAATCATGGCATCCTTATTAGAGTATTTCCAAAGCAGAAATGGAAACACAAGAAGTTTTTGCAATGCAAAATTTTTGTAGATTTCAGCAGGATTTATGTTCTTTCTTCTGTAGGAATGAGAGTAAACCCCAGAAATGGTGCGTACACATATCCATGTTGTGGAGAAATTCCAAAATTCAAAACGACTCAGTCAGAGGTCATTTGCTAGTTCAGTTTTCCATAGTGCCCTTCTCTATTCATCACTTCTCAGTTTTTCACCAAGCTCTAGAATGAGGAGAGAGTAATTTTTAATTCCATAGCATAGAACATGAAGTCATTTAGATAACTAATATTTACACATGAATTACTTATTGATTCTCTTATAAATCTTGCTCCTTGTTGTGAAAGGATAATTTTAGTCCAGAGTTCCCATCTCCTTCTAAGATGTACTGTTACAATTTGATTCTTTTCAGGGGTTTTCTGAAGGTAAAAGTCACATTAAGAGTGTATGTTGCACAAAAATGTAGTAATTAGTAGTAGTACTTTCAAAGATAGGGAAGTCTTGCATCATCTTTCTCTGCAAATTGTGAAGATGAAAAACCATGTGGAAGATTGTGGAAAGCAAATGGCAAGTGAGCAGATGAAAGCAGGAGGGAATTTTCTTCCTTTCTATGACTCCTGAACAAGTGTCTATTTAATTTTCTGCTGCTTCGTGTAGAAACCTAATATATCCAATAGGAACATATGAGTTTTATGAATCTGGAGGAGGTGTTTTTTAAAGATTATTTTAGGTGTATGTTTACATGTACAGGCTTATCAGAAGCAACGCTGAATGCTAGTAGTCTTTGCAATTTAAAATAAGCCAAGTGGGGAAAACAGGTTGATAATAATGTAACTCAATTGTGTGTTAACACACAGTTGTGTGCAACAGTATAGATTTCTAAATAACACTGAACATATAATGATCATCTTCAGAAAACACTCTTCTGTTAGGGGGTGAAGTAGATCCCAGATTGAGCACTGAAGCAAAAATAAAAAAAAATCCATTGATTACTGTCACTGATCCTGACATTGTTTTACATACACAGCTCTCCTTGGCTTTGTAATAGTTCTTATCCACAGTTGCTGCATTGCTAAACTTGGCATTGAGCCCTATATCTGCAGATCCCAGAACATTAAATATTTAGGTTAAAGTAAGTAAAGAAAAGAAAAGTTAGTCAAACAAATCTTGCATTCACTTGCATGAATTGACTGACCATTTGTCAGTATAGTAAACACATTGTGTTCAGCAGCATTGTAGAATTATAGTAGCATTTCACTGATCCCTTTAACTGGTCTTTGCTCAGTGACAGAAAGACACTTGAACAAACATTTTTGCCAGCTGTAGTATTACGTGATAGATAAGGCAAAATAAGCTAGCTATTCACTTACAGATAAGGGATTTTTAAAAAGAGACAAGATAATATCTGCAGGTGTGATTTGGTAAGAAAAGATAGTGAAGCATTCTGTGTCTGGGGAAATCTATAAAAGCACTGAGGGAAAACTGTGCTTGGGACAACTAAGGGTGTAAGCTTCAGAAGAAAGCACAGTGGTTCACAGGGGCTGTGTGATCTCTTCTAACCTGTGTTTATGACAGTCGATGCCACAAGGGAGAACCCTTGCAATACCATAAATGCCATTTCCCAGAAGGATCCTGACAAAAATAGAAGGCTGCCTAGTTGAACAGACAGATGATGTAGCCATAAAATATGTTAATAAGTAATTAGCAATTTTTCAGTATTCTGCTAGGGTGCCAAGATCTCTAACGGTAAATTATTATGGGATTATAGATCCAGAAGATTTGAGAAGGGACTTGAAAAATTCCTTGTGGTGATTCTTTAAGAAAACTTGAAGCTGGTAATGGGTTAACATGCAAGTGGAAATAATACATGACACTGTCTAATTGTACCATGTTTTCAGCCTTACAGGTATTGTGCAAAGCTAAATGAATTTTCAGTTGTGTAATAAAATAAAGACATCTTATTGAATCATTTGGAGAAGAGGTGCTCAGATTTGCAATGGTATCAAGTTCTTATTGAGGAAGTAGACACAAATAACCTGAATTGCAATATTGCAGTATCACATGTTGTGAGATTACTTATGTTAGGCTCATTAATGAGAGAGTCTTAGTTCATCCTTCTTAAAATTTGTGAATTTAAAGATCTATTTTCTCTCCATCTGAAAACCTCCAAAAAATAAGAACAATAGTAAAAACAAATCTCAGGTGATGATTAAGTTGGTCTATTTTCTGATATATACAGTATTTCTTGTGCTTCAGAAAGGACTGCTGCATTGTAAAATGTACTTTTTGACCCATAAAATACCATGGGACTGATTACTTTTTAAAAGTAACGGGAATGTACTGAGAAACAGATGAAAGTGTATGTGTGGAGAGTGGGAAAGAAACCTGATGTATATGGAAGTACGAAAGAAATCCTGACTGATCACTTTCAGGTATCATGATGAAATACCCTGTACAGAGTCCTTACGATTAGCTAGGACAAGGCTGACTGTAGGAGCAAAGCAGTATATAGAATCATAGAACGGTTTGGGTGGAAGGGACCTTAAAGATCATCTAGTTCCAACCCCCCTGCCATGGGCAGGGACATCTTCCACTAGACCAGGTTGCTCAAAGCCCCATCCAACCCGGCCTTGAACACTTCCAAGGAGGGGGCATCCACAACTTCTCTCTGGGCAACCTGTTCCAGTGCCTCACCACCCTCACAGTAAAGAATTTTTTCCTAATACCTAATCTAAATCTACCCTCTTTCAGTTTGAAACCAATAGCTCTTGTCCTATGACTACACTCCCTGTTAAAGGGTCCCTCCCCATCTTTCTTGTAGGCCCCCTTTAAGTACTGGAAGGCTGCTATAAGGTCTCCCTGGAGCCTTTTCTTCTCCAGGCTAAACAACCTCAACTGTCTCAGCCTGTCTTCATAGGAGAGGTGCTCCAGCCCCCTGATCATCTTCGTGGCCCTCCTCTGGACCTGCTGGAGCAGGACCTGCTCCAGGTCCATGTCTGTCTTATTTTGGGGGCCCCAGAGCTGAATGCAGTACTCCAGGTGGGGTGTCATGAGAAGGGAGTAGAGGGGAGAATCACCTCCCTCAACCTGCTGGCCACACTTCTTTTGATGCAGTCCAGAATGCTATTGGCTTTCTGGACACATTGGCACACATTGCTGGCTCATATTCAGTTTTTCATCCACTAATACCCCCAAGTCCTTCTCCTCAGGGCTGCTCTCAATCCACTCATCTCCCAGCCTGTATTTGTGCTTGGGATTGCCCCAACCCACGTGCAGGACCTTGCACTTGGCCTTGTTGAACTTCGTGACATTGGCACAGGCCCACCTCTCAAGCCTGTCAAGGTCCCCCTGGCTGACATCCCTTCCCTCCAGTGTGTTGACCACACCACACAGCTTGCTGTTGTCGGCAAACTTGCTAAGAGTGCACTCAATCCCACCGTCCATGTCACCAACAAAGATGTTGAACAGCGCTGGTCCCAATACTGACCCCTGAGGAACACCACTCACCACTGGTCTCCACTCGGACATCGAGCCATTGACTGCAATTCTTTGAGTGCAACCATGCAGCCAATTCCTTATCCACTGAGTGGTCCATCTGTCAAATCCATGTGTCTCCAAGTTAGAGACAAGGATGTTGTGCGGGACAATGTCAAATGCTTTGCACAAGTCCAGGTCAATGACATCAGTTGCTCTTCCCTTATCCACCAATGCTGTAACTCCGTTGTAAAAGACCACCAAATTTGTCAGGCACAATTTGCCTTTAGTGAAGCCATGTTGGCTGTCACGTCACCAATCACCTCCTTATTTTCCACCTGCCTTAACATAGTTTCCAGGAAGATCAGCTCCATGATATTTCTGCGCACAGAGGTGAGACTGACTGGCCTGTAGTTCCCTGGGTTTTTCTTTTTTCCCTTTTTAAAAATGGGGATTATGTTTTCCCTTTTCCTGTCAGTGGGAACTTCCCCAGACTGCCACAACTTCTCAAATATGATGGAGAGCTGCTTAGCCACTTCATCCACCAGTTCCAGAGAGGAACCACCAGTTTTCAGAGAGGAAAATAGAAAGGCAAAACTCAGCTAGAACTCAGTCTGGCCACTATTGTAAGAGACAACAAAAAAATGTTTTTACAAATATGTTAACAATAAAAAGAGAGCCAAGGAGAATATCTATCCTTTGATGGATACAGAGGAGAACATTGCCACCGGGGATGAGGGAAAGGCTGAGGTACTTAATGCCTTCTTTCCCTCAGTCTTTAGTAGTAAGACCAGTTACCCTCAGGGTACTCTGCACCCTGAGCTGGAAGGCAAGGATGAAGAGCAGAATATACCCCCTTTAATCCAGGAGGAAATAGTTAGTGACCTACTACGCCGTCTGGACACTCACAAATCTATGGGACCAGATGGGATGCATCCAAGAGTACTGAGGGAGCTGACGGAGGTGCTTGCCAAGCCACTCTCCATCATTTATCAGCAATCCTGGTCAACGGGAGAGGTTCCAGATGACTGGAGCCTTGCCAGTGTGATGCCCATTTACAAGAAGGTTGGAGGGAGGATCCGGGGAACTACAGGCCTGTCAGTCTGACCTCATTGCCAGGGAAGGTTATGGAGCAGATCATCTTGAGTGCCATCACGCAGCACGTACAGGACAACCAGGTGATCAGGCCCAGTCAGCATGGGTTCATGAAAAGCAGGTCCTGCTTGACCAACCTGATCTCCTTCTATGACCAGGTGACCCGCCTAGTGGATGGGGGAAAGGCTGTGGATGTTATCTTCCTTGACTTCAGCAAGGCCTTTGACACTGTCTGTCACAGCATACTCCTTGAGAAGCTGGCGTCTCATGGCTTGGACAAGTGTACTTTTCACTGGGTAAAAAACTGGCTGGATGGCTGGGCCCAAAGAGTGGTGGTGAATGGAGTCAAATCCAGTTGGCGGCCGGTCACAAGTGGTGTTCCCCAGGGCTCAGTTCTGGGGCCAGTTGTCTTTAATATCTTTATCAATGATCTGGACGAGGGGATCAAGTGCACCCTCAACAAGTTTGCAGATGACACCAAGTTGGGTGGGGGTGTTGACCTGCTTGAGGGCAGGAAGGCTCTACAGAGGGATCTGGACAGGCTGGATCAATGGGCCAAGGCCAATTGTATGAGGCTCAACAAGGGTAAGTGCCGGGTCTTGCACTTGGGCCACAACAACCCCATGCAGCGCTACAGGCTTGGGGAAGAGCGGCTGGAAAGCTGCCTGGTGGAAAAAGACCTGGGGGTGCTGGTTGACAGCTGGCTGAATATGAGCCAGCAGTGTGCCCAGGTGGCCAAGAAGGCCAATCGCATCCTGGCCTGTATCAGAAATAGTGTGGCCAGCAGGAGCAGGGAGGTGATCGTTCCCCTGTACTCGGCACTGGTGAGGCTGCACCTCGAGTACTGTGTTCAGTTTTGGGCCTCTCACTACAAGGAAGACACTGAGGTGCTGGAGCGTGTCCAGAGAAGGGCAATGAAGCTGGTGAAGGGCCCGGAGCACAAGTCTTATGAGGAGCTGCTCAGGGAACTGGGGTTGTTCAGTCTGGAGAAAAGGAGGCTGAGGGGAGACCTTATCGCTCTCTACAACTACCTGAAAGGAGGTTGTAGTGAGGTGGGTACCAGTCTCTTCTATCAAGTAACTAGTGATAGGACAAGAGGAAATGGCCTCAGGTTGCGGCAGGGAAGATTTAGATTGGATATTAGGAAAAATTTCTTTACTGAAAGAGTTGTCAGGCATTGGAACAGGCTGCCCAGGGCAGTGGTTGAGTCACCATCCCTGGAGGTATTCAAAAAGCATGTAGACAAGGCACTTCAGGACCTGGTTTAGTGGGTATGGTTGATGGTTGGACTCGATGATCTTGAAGGTCTTTTCAAACCTAAATGATTCTATGATTTCCTCAGGACCCATGGGTGCCTCTCATCAGGTCCCATGGACCTGTGCACCTCCAGGTTCCTTAGATGGTCTTGAACCTAATCTTCTCCTACAGTGGGCAGTTCTTCATTCTCCCAGTCCCTGCCTTTGCCTTCTGCGACTCAGGCGGTCTGGCTGGAGCACTAGCCCATGAAGACTGAGGCAAAAAATTCCTTGAGTACCTCAGCCTTCTCCATATCCCAGGTAACCAGGACATGTATGTGTCATCCTGTGTTAAAGTAAATTAACCTCACTGAAAGCATGTTTATTAGTTTAGTTTTACAGAGTCTAACTAACCTGACAACAAAGTGTTCCTAATTCAAACCAGTACCTCTGCACAGCACTGCACACAACTGTGGGAAGACAGCAGCTCCATGGGTGGTGGGCTGAATGCCTCTGCACTACTTCTACTGTACAAAACACTTGTACAGCCTGTGTCATTGTTTATATCGATGTCACTCCTTTGATTTTGTTAAGTGCAGATAAATTGCAGAAAGATGCAGGGGAATGAAATCAGAGATGTCTAGAAAGAGATATTTCTATTGACAGCAAAATTGTGGAATCAGGGGCAAGGTAATAAAACAAGACTAAAAAATAGAGTGTAACTTGAAAGATGTTTCAGTGAAAAAAAAAAAAGAAAATTTGGTAACAGGACAATGTTCAGAAACTAATTTTGGTTTCACGGAACTGCTTTTCTTCCCCCCCAAAATCACAACTTGAAAAAGAAGCAATTTCAAGTGATGTATTCAAGAGGTGTATTTGAAATCACTTTAGTGAAATTTCCCTTAATACAGAAAAAGCTCAAAATTCAGCAATTTAACAATTAGATTAATTGTAAATATAGCAAAAATTCATTTTCCATTCCACCTAAGTATGGTTTCTGATAAAATCAGAAAACATACTATTTATTTAGCCCTACTTAAGATTCATTTCTGTGAGCTAAAAGCAAATCATTCCATCTTTTTCGTTTGCAACTGCACATTAGGAGTATGACTTCTGAATTCCACAAGGTTTTTCAGAATGTGGATATCAGTGAATGCTTGGCAATGGTATCAAGGTATGAGGATCTGTGAATCAGCTGGGAGTAACCCAATCTAAAAATGGCTTTCTATGTGATAATGTAAAGGCGGCAATTAAGTTTTCAACATTCATAAATGTAATCATGCTGATCTTTTATGTCCTGTTTAAATTGCTAATTATTTAAAAGGTACTTTCATTCCTCTAAAATATTGCAAATCACGATAAAATGCTACTTATGGGAAACAAAGTAATGCTGTGAAAGAAGGTATTAGGCAGCCCAACCAGCAACATAACATGTAGCAAACTGCTACTGGATCATATATGGCTAATGATGCAAAATGAACTCATGGGATAAGACCCTGGGTACTTCTGGGAGCACTGTGATTTAGCATTTGATAGGCACACGCTATGCTGTTTACTGACTTTGGCAATGTTTTTATGACATGTCATGCCAATAAAGCTACAATGCTAATGAACTTGTCTGAACATGAAAACACATATCACTTTGTACACTATTATACTAATTTATGATGACCTTTTTTTTTATTTGCTTTTCTATGGTTTGAAGAGAGAACAACACCTTCAGCCACTAGCCCTAGCTGACTGTCCATGACAGCTCATGAGTGTTTACTGGACAAACTTACAACCATCAGTCAAGTGGTAACCTATCAGCTGGGAGAAAAATGTTCATTTTGTATGAAATACTCATTTTCTCTTTGCTATTATTCTCTTCTTCTATCCTCCTCCTTATTATAGTTATTTTAAAAGTGGACTACCATTCCAAACTCCTACCCTGCCTTATCTGTTTTCTAGACAGGAAATCCAGATTTCATAGGCCCAGTATTGTTTTTATGAGACTAGAGATTGCCGTATCAAACTTCATGACTAGTAAGTCAATAAATAGAGGAGGTCAATAAATATATCTATGACCTTCATTGACACATTTTTCTTGCTTACTAAAATTTGATACTGAAACCACAGATATTGTTCAGGCTCACAAAATGTGTACTCACCTCTGAGCTTCCATATACTTGCTAAAAGTCTTTAACAATTGTATATAGCCTTAATTAAATCCTGATGTTTTTAAAGTTCCCAGTGGCACAATCTAACCTTTCTATTGCCTATTCTGCTTAATTTAGGGATAGTTTCTGTCCTTAAATTGGTTTCAGAACGATGAAATAGTGCAAAATGGCTTGTACTTGGAAAAAAAAATCTTCCCAATAAATTGCAGTTTTATGCTCATTTACTCTAACCTTAGATATTCCTGTTATGAGCTATATGACATGAAAGGACACATGAACGTGTAAAAATATGGATTATATCATAGTAAGGGAGTCTCTTTTTTATTTTAATTTTGTTATAATGTTTGAAACAGCTCCATTTATTAAACTTGAGCCTGTTCTTGATATATTACTCATTTCATGTTTGTATATAGTCACTGCATTTTGTGGAAAACTGTGTGTGTGTAAGAAAAAATTGCAATAAAAAAAGAAAACTACTTTTGCCAAAGAGTCCATAGGTATGAGTCATGTGAGCTGCTCTGTTGCCTGCAAGGGTGAAAATCTCTGAACTATCTTGATTGGAATGTTGCTTATGTAAGTTCAACGATACACATAGATTTTGTCTTCTAATCAATGAGACTTGCTGGCCATGAAACACAATGATGCTAATAATCATTAAAAATACAATTCTGACCTTAGCCAGTGAGAGGAGAGTGATACCCAGGCATTCCGAAGACCCTGATTCACTGTCTGTATATTTATTTCTTGAGAGGTAGTACAATTCAGCTGCAGTGGTCAGTTCATAGTAACATCAAGGAGCACTGAGGCAATCAAGGCCTAGCAATCACAGGGAATCATGAAGCTGACAGTTACTCCAGAATGGTTTGCATATCTATTTTACCCATCCCCAGAAAAAACCAAAACCAAAACCAAAACCAAAACCAAAAAACCAAACCACACAAACCATGTCTCAGTAACATGATATGACTCAAATAGGAAAAAAATCCACCTCAGAAGTAATAATGTGCCATAGGAAAGGAGCTACAATATCATTCCCCTGCTACTGATCTCTTCATCCAATAAAACCAGAAAACTAATAAAGGTTTCTTTATAACCCCCCCAAAACCCAAACACTATTATAGTTATGAACTGTAGTTAGTCTCTGACTTTCAGTTAGACGTGCTTGAGTGTCCACACTGACTCTTTTTGCATAGAACAGAATTAGAATATACAATCATGATGAATAGACAATATTAGAGACTTGCAAGAACATTGAATTGAAGAATAATAAACAAAATTCCAGAAAGCGTTCCAAAGGACACAGATGTATACAGCTGTAACATTAAACCTGGCTATCTCTTTCACTGCTACCACATGCCACAGGTGTGGAATAGGTAAAATTATGTAGTGAGGGAGTGATGACAGGTCTGTATCCATACATCATTCCTATTGAATTGCATATGTGCACCTTTTATTTATTTAGGTATTTTTGTTATTAGTCTTGGATGTGTTTCAGCAAGTTAGAATTTCTAATTGACTTAATGGAAACATTCTGAAAAAAAAAAATCAGTTCTGAGAACATTTTGCTTATGCGTTTGACATTTGCCTGTTTTTCTTCTTATTAGGAGCATTTGCATGAAAAACAGAGAACACAGAAGTTCATACAGTTCCAAGATCTATTTCCCACCTGAAGTCAGAATCAATTCCGTATTAACTAATTGAACTTCAATGGATTTTAAGTATATTTTATAATCACAGAAATACCCTGCTTGATGTAGGAGAGAAGAAGGTGAAACTGGCTTAAAGCCAGTTCAGCACTCTCCTGCTCCTAGGCTAAATCCCAGTACAAGTTAAAATAGCCTCAGGCTTTCTGTAACTTGCACCAGATGGTAGAACCCCTTAGAGGCAATTACATTGGCAGGGATGACTGGAGCATGGTATGCTCCAGGTATAGTCCTTCCTGCCCCAGTACATTTCCAATAAGTATTTCCTTAGCCAGTTTGATGCAATGACAGCTTTACATTGCTGAGATTTCTCCCATGTGGGATAAATCCCCAGTTAGTCAGAACAGGTTTAATTCTGCTTAGAACTGCTAAAGCAATACACGGCCAACTTGGCTTAGACTAACAATTGGCCCCATAGCCATAGCTAATGAATAAGCAATAGTCCAGTTCTGTATGACATCAGCTTTGTGTTTGGTTTTTTTTTAAATGATTCTATTTTTTCTCCATCCTTGTAACAGTTCATACCTACAGATTATCTGTATGGTAAAATGATTTCTGGTACCTATTCTAAATTGCTTTTCCTTTAATTGCCATTCACACCCACTTGTCCAATTAGCACAGTTATGCTGGAAAAAAACAAGTCCCCCTCTCAATACTTCAGGTTAGCAATCAATACAGCATTTCAACAGCCTGCATTCTCAGGCCTTATGGATCTAATCTCTCAGCCTGTCCTCATAGCTCATAACCTTTGATCCTGACACCAATCTCAGTGCTCACTTCAATTACTATAGTGCTGTGTTCTGAAAACTGGCAGAGGCTCAAGGGAAGTTTGTGAAAACTTGCAAGTTTCTCATTCATTTTCATTAGAAAATTGTTAAGACACAAATTTCCTTCAGATGTTCTCCAGAATTCCTCCAACTCATCAGTGAGGTATTGAATAGCATCTTAGTCAGCGTGGTTGAATAATCACAGAAAACTGTTCTGATTGTGTTACCGATTTCTACAGGTTGGCACAAGCCCTGCACACATTTTTAAATGCCTTTCAGGCGTGCCTGGTGATTTTTTTCACTTTAATCTAGTGTTTGGTGTGAATGTACAGCTCTAACACTAGAAGTCTTAAAAGGGTGCTCACCAGAGTCTCCGTTTTGTGTATTGCAGGTTCACAGTCTGTTTCTAGATCAGAAGATTGTACTGCAATAGTTATTTCTACATAGCGGGCCTTTCAGAAAACAAAAAATACAAACTGAGGAGCTTTTATGGGGTATAGATTCCGGTGTTTGAGAGCAACATGTATTTTAAAATGGTGATTATATCCGAGATGAAAAAACTGAGGAAAGTTTTGCAGTATTTCTTTAAGATCTCATTTCCCCTGAGAATTGCTTCATAGCCATTGATAAAATATAGCTTCTCCCTGGCATCCAAATACTCTGTCCTGAGCTTTAGGGCTTAGAAGAGCAAAACCAGAAGGGTGAGTCACAAATGAAAATCTCATCTGAACTGACATGGACGGGGTTAAAACCACACTTTTATTTTGTAAAGTAGTCCCCCTGCTACCTGTATCTTACCAGCAGCAGCAGCAAGACCCGATGATAGGCTGTCTACCCAGTTTGAGTCCTGGAGAAAGCAAGGTGCCACAGTTTCTGAAACAGAGACTATGCATCATTTCATAAATGTCTTCAGAAAAATTAATTACTTGTGCAGCCTGAAGGTATCAAATTCCTTTTTGTGACTGAGGTCTCTAAGAAGCTGACAGAGAAAGCACATTTTCTGGAAAGTGGAGTTTTTTTCTCTATCCGAGCTCAACAAGGTATCTAGGCTTGGTCTCTGAAGACTTTTTTGTTTTGGTCCATTAAGTGATACAGCTTGGCATTCATCTGAGGTTTTATTCTCCTGTACATTTTCATAGCATTATAGTATAATCCTACAGTATTTCAAGAAAACACACCAGACTGCTTGTTTGTAGTCCACTGTTTCCTGGCCTCCCCAAAACGTTCTGTACAGTGCAATAATCAAGTCTTCACCTTCATTATTATCGTGGGTCTCCACCTTATCATGAAACACTGATTTCCTCATTTCTTTATATTTGCTATGTTATATACTCAGCAGTGACATATACTAGTGAAGTCAGTGTTGTCTCAGTTTCACTTTTGGACAACACCAGAAGAGTTACATTTTTCTGTCATTTGCAGATCAAGCAAAGCATACTGAAAATGCATAATTTGCCAAATACACAAGTTGAATATTTTACCTCCAAAATCTATTTTTTTTAAATAATGTCAACAGTTATTGTAAACACATTCATCACTTACTACGCACCACTTGACTACTGTCTTTTACTTGGTTTCATGATGAAAATCTAAAAAAAAGCCCCAACCCTGCAGACAAGTAAACAATTTCAACTAGGACTGTCTCATTGTAAAGAGAAATTAAATAAACAAGTTAATATTGCTAGTGTAATGTTTTCTGAATCATAACAAGTAGGTAAAGTAACCCACACAGTTTCTGGAAAAACACACTATATGAAGGATATACATATATTACAACAACTCTTTTCTTTCTTTCTTTCTTTTTTTCCTCTCTGAAAGTTAAGATCTATGGGATCTTATGTATCATTCTCAGTTTATTAGTCTATAACTTTATGATATTTTAGTAGCTTGGCAAACTGGAATGCAATAATGTTGTAAATTGTATTGACAGCCTTTTCATTCTTAAGCCTCATTTTTATTGTACCTGTATCTTGTACAAATTGGCACACAAGATCCTATTAGATTAGACAGTTAGATTGTTTGACATACAAAAAATATTAAATGTCACTGTTTTTTGATGAAGGTCAATCAATACCAGTTTGCTAGAAAATTCCTAGTATGGACTTTTCAGATTCCAGCCCTTTAAGTCCTTTTTTTAAAGAAAAAAACAATTAAAACTATTGAGGATCAGATTTAAAAATAACTTGAAAGCAGGGTGTTTGTTACAATTTTGACACCCATTAGAAGCCTGTAGAGTGATTAATTCATCCTATACAGTATTATATATACCTCTCGGTCATTAACTACCATCAACATTTTTCAGGGACCAAATACATTCTTGTCGTTAAGCCTTTAAATCGTAATACTATAAGGGAGACATGATTTTGTGACATAACTGTTGATCACTGGTAGTGAGCCGATGATCACTGTTTGGGAACCACCATTCTACAACATATGCTATTTTATTATTCACAAACAGTAAGAAATTTCATAGTCTATGTTACTAAGATAAATATAAGCTCATTAAATATTTTAAATCAAAATATGGAATTAGCTAGCATAAATAAAAGCCTTGTAGGTTTTTTGAGGGTTAGCCAGGGGTCTTGCTTTTTTTTTTTTTTTTTTTTTTTTGAGAAACAATCTTGCATGATAGACGCATCAATGACAAGGGCATTTCCTAGCTGTGAATTTTACTTTCCAATTACAAAAAAAAGTGGTATTTCAAGGTCATGGAGAAAGGATACAGTAATATAGCATAGGTGGACTCGTACAAGGCAACTCGTACAAGGTAATTGTGAATTTTTATATCTGCAACTAACAACTGGTTGTCTATTTGCAAGCTCCATATGTAATCAATAAGCATTTGCAAGTGTAGTAACACTTCTCGTAAATCTCCCCTTTACACTCTTTGTTCTGTCTCCTAGAGAACCTATTTTTAAGAAAAACTGTTGAAAAAATACTCAGATATTTTATGTTGAAACTAAATTAACATTTTAACACTCTTACAAAGGTGTTTGCACACTGGGTTATTTTTTTCCTTGATACCAGGTTTTAGAAACATAGGTTTTAAGACAAAATGAGCATGACTAGTACAAGTTAAAGGAATCTTAGACACGAAGAATAATAATTTCACAGTCTTCTGGAGCACTTTTTTTTTTTTTTTTTATTTCACTTTTAAGTGAAGAGAGTTTCTTTCTCTGAGAAAGAAACTACTTAGTGTGAACATATACACTCTCACTGGAGTAGAGGAAACTTGAATTACTTTCTACCTCTTTAGATTTAGCATGGGATGGATATTTTTCTGGGATACCAAATTCTATTCACTTACCTTCCCACTAATTTATACTGAGGAAGGGAGACATTTCTAGGGTTGAGTCACCAAGGTAGTCAGGCTTCCTTCCACTTCTGATAGAAAGCCGAAAGTGGGAGGGGACGGAAGGAGTGTAGGGAACTGCTGGATAACTGTCCTAGCACACAACATGTCAGGAGACCTGAATTCTTGAATTTGTGTTCTTATTTTCTCTTTGTGGAAAGGCTTTTCTTTTTAGTCCCTCTTTCTTAGTCTTCTACTTAGTTCCTCCACAGTAAACACCCCATTCTGGTTCCCTGTGATCACCTTAATCTTTCCCTTCCCTCCTCAAATCAATATTATAGCTTGTTATCCTTTATCCTGCTTTTCTTTTAACCCCAAACCTTCATCTTTATAAGATACACCCAGAACATAAAACTTGCACCACAGAGACTATCAGTCTCATTTTACATTCTGACTCATCCTGACTTTCTAACTTCCTTTTCCCTCTTTTAAGGACCACTTTTCTTCTGCTATACAATTGCCGCAATGCTTATTTGTGCATGAAATTCTCTAAAATATTTTTTCCAATTCTGTCTTCCTTCTGAAAGGGACAAAGATGAAGTGGATCAATGCTAAAGGGTTGTGATAGTATCTCAGTATCAATAGATACACATTTTCTTTCTCAGCCATAGAGCAGAACTATACAAATTTTTTTTATTTTTTTTTTGCATAACCCACTTAAATTATGATATAAGCCATATAAGCCACACAGCAAATTCTACTAGGAGGTATTTACCACACCTGCATTTAGAGACAACAGAGCACAGTCAACCATAAACCAGGTTTCAAGTTTTAAATGAAGCCTAATTCCACCTAAAAGCACATTTTTACACTGTGGTTTTCAAAGAGAATGTGCATCGAGTGCTTTCTGTTCTGATTCTCAAGTGATACACTGCTTAGGATCAACATTTGTCTCATTAATGGCAAGTTTAGAAATTGCAAGAAGCTGGCCTTCCATGGGTTTTTGCAGACCTATCAAATTGCTTCACGAACCATGCATATCCTCCCCTACTTCAAAGTGATATTTCAATAACAAAATGAGGTGTAAAGTTAAAGAGAACAAATGAACAAGCAATCAGGAAGTGGACGTTACAAAGGAAAAATGGCACGATGATCGGAGTGCAACAGTACACAAAGGTTTACATTAATTTTCTTCAAATCTGACAAAGTCCATATGTACAATTGTTTTTGTATTTAACTCATTAACTGCATTTACAAGTATTTCCCACACCATTACGTAAATTATTTGGCTATTATAAAAAAATCCCATTCCTGGTGTGTAAAGCAGCATGTGGAGATGAAAAAAAGGAAGTTTGCACCAACGTGCAGAGCTCGTGGTTAAGAATCAGCAGTTCCTATGCATAACACTTTATACTGGATAGTGAGGCAGTGAGAGAATACTGTCAGTTAAGAAGGATTTTTGAGATTAGGCCTTTCTGCAACCCCTTGCCCAACAGGCAGGTGAATGTTATCTAAAAACAATAGCTAAAAAAAAATTATTTATAAAGTATAACCATTTTGGCAGTAGTAATATTCAAACTTCATCTTATTAATGGCAACACATTAAGTTTCTTAATCTGTGAGCAAATGGTCAGTTCAGGCAAACGAGTTTACAACAGTGATCTCTTGGACTAGTGTCAGCTTGTTGGGGAACACCTCCAGTTCCCTCAGTCTTTCCATCCTCCTCTGCCAGGATTTTCTTGATTTAAGAATGTCAGAAATTCCAAATTCTGTTGATTTCTCTATGTTTGAATATCTCTTCCTTCCTACTGAAATAGCTATATTAACTTGCTTATCTGTTTAGCTGATAATTTTTTGTTGTTTTTGCACCATCTTTTCTACTAGGCTTCAGGAAAAAAGAAGGTTCACACACCAAGTAAATTTGCTCTGTCATTCATAGGCAAAAGATCTCAAAACTCTCTGCAGCCTCATTCTCTTATAAATTCATCTTTGCTCTTTGCATTTGTCTTTTTCTGGCCCACAAAGAAGGATGTAGGTGTGGGTGTGACTGCTTCAAATTAAGAGAACTGGAGTTAGATGTCTACACGTAGCTGGCTGTGTTTTCTCTGAACTCTCCCTATAGTCATGACAGAACTATTCAATGTGTCGTCATCCTAGAACTATTCACTCCATCAGTGGAGCTTGGAGAGTGATTCAACTGACCCTCAGATACATTTCAACTTCTACAATACAGCTCAGTTCTCTCATAACATGCATATTCTGTCACCCTGTCAACCGTTAACATCAGTGAGGACAATCTTCATCAGGAGATGCAGGGAGTTTACATTGATGGAAATGCAATGAATAGCAGGGCAGCTTGATTACCTATTATATCTCACTTATTGTTAACTTGCTTACTAAGGGTGGAGTAGGATAAAAGGAGACACTTCCTCTCCTGAGGAACACTTAATCCAAGGAAACTCTATCATATTGTTAATTTCCAAAACCTAATGACTTTTAAGCTTAGGATATAGGCAATGCTAGGATGTAGCAACAATAGAGGACACTTGGTTTATCACACAGAGAATTACACACAATCCTACATGGACCACAAGATTGTTTACCCAGGGAGCAGGTTTCACATGGTTGCATATGGTTCAGGGAGCTCCTGGCACTGTAAAAAAGAGGTGAGAGTATCCAAATTAAGACAGCAAAGACAAACAGAAGTTCATGGGTGAGACCTACAGGGACACTGTAGATATTGGATCACAGAAGGTCACCTGGTTCATAAGCTCTTGCTAAATAACATCTATTACTAATGTCAGAGAGAATATAGAGATAGACAGACTTTTGGTTTGATCATGTCGGCTACCTCTTATGTACTTATGGTTACCTGAGATGCCTGGACATATCTTGGCCTCCACCCGCCAGTCTATAAGGGTTCCCATACATCCTGTAGATGTCCTGGAGATATTAGGGTTCTCAAAGTGACACTACCCCACCCACGTAGTGAATTCAGACAACTGAATTTAGCCTTTGCTGGCTGAGTAGCTCTGTAGACTTCAGTGACTGTAATTAGCTATATAATCAGGACTCAACTGGTTCCTTGAACAGAGGTGTCTGGTGCCATTTGAGATGCCCTAGACAATTCCAGTTGTTGTGTTTATGACATAGGTTTGATGTCATGTCACATCTGAGAGCTCTGTGTAGAGGTGTTAACACCCTAGTGCATCTCAAGTGTCATGGCATATTTAGTTATAAGCCAATTGAATCAAGACCTCACTGAGAATAATGAGATTTAAATAAAATGAGGTAAATAAACACAGATGCTGAGAACTAGGTTTGCTCAAAAATGGATGGCTGCTGCCACTAGAATAGCTGAAATATATTTATAGGACAGGCAGATTTAACAAATGACTTGTGCTCTTCTTTATCAGTAGTTGGTAGTATAGGTGTGATACCCCAGAACTGCTCAAAAACCACTGGAGACCTGACTTTGTGCAACCTATTGAACCTTTGAACTGTGTAGATAAATAAATTCAGGTTTCTCCCACTCTAGATACTCAGGTCCTCCTTATTTAGACAAGTTTATTTTCTACATACAAAAATGCTGTATTAATTTTAAGGTTTTAAGAACTAAGACCAATTTCACGTATAACAAATTTTAGTGGGGAAACACCTCTGGAGGAACAATTATCTTTAAATTAAAACTGTAACCAACACCTACAGAGAGTCCTAATACACAGTGTACATGTGCATTTACATGTGTGTGTGAGAGGATTTTTTTAAGTTAGTATATACACATGAACAGTAGACTGGAAATGTATTTTCAGAAAGGAGCAGAATGAGACATCTGAATCACTTACCTACTGCTACAACTACAGGATCCTATTCTGTATCAGTTTCACAGGACACCATCATAGTTATGTTGATTGAAATCTCTTCTGTAGCTACTATGCAGGATAAATAAGGGTTGTAAATTCAGATCCTTATTAAACTAGTCATTGCTAGTGATTTTTTTGTTTTGTTCCATTTGTCTCAACATTTATAACTTAACTGTAAACAGAGACCATGTGGGACACCTAATCTGACTATATTAGCATAAAAGGATATATTTGCAAGGGCAAGCTGCGAAAAGAATGGAGGAGGTTTTGCCTTATTTGTGGGTGGTGCCTGCATCCATTCTGAGGTCTGGAGTGATTTCAGGAGGAAATAATCTGGACTAAGGAACAAGAAGTTGAGTTACATCTCTTCAGAGAAGAAAGAGGAGGGTGCAATGAACATCCAGATCAAAACCCAATCAAGTCAACAGTGAAATCGGTTTATAAAAAAACCCCAAACACAAATATGGTACTGAGATGTTTAAAGAGAAGGATAATCTTCAAAATGCACAAAATCATGTTTCTGTTCGGCATTGGTGGGTCCTCATTGGATGCAAATAGATGCATTTGGTCACTGTGTTTCAAGAAAGTGCAAAGAAAATGAAGATGCAAGAAGTGATCAGGGATAAGATATGATTTAAAAGGAAAGACTGAAATAATTGGAGTTGTTTAGCCTGAAGAAAAAAAGTGGGAAGAAGGAACGGAGTGATGCCATAACAGCCCTCAGATACATAACTTTTTTTGCAAAAGTAAAAGGACTAGTCTGTTTTCTGTGCCCAAAATCAACCTAACAAGAAGTTACAGACCGAAACACAAGCAAGTGAGATTCAGCGTAAATATTTGGGAGAAAAGTCCTGGTAGTAAGCATAGTGAACCAATAGGAATAAATTGCCCAGGAAAGTTGCAGATTTTGTGTCATTGCAGAAATGCCAGAGCAGTTAGACAAATATCTGTCAAATGACCTGAAGTATGGGGAGGGACTAGAAAATGTTTCATGTTCCCTATCAACCCCATTCTTCAATATGTAGGTTTGAGAAATACTGAGTTATATACTCAATTTTAATAAACAGATTGAGTAGAATTTAAGTAAAAAAAATGGTATGACTTGTCACTGCTGGCTAGTGGAAAAATTAGACACAAAATTTTACCTCATTAGTTATGTTTTTTATGACCATCTTACCTTTCAAGGTAGTAACCATGATGCTACACTAGATGTTACCATTTCAAGAAAGCATGAGGGTCTTTGTGATCTCCGAACTGCATTGTTTGGCAGCTCATGCTTGCTATTTTAAGAGTCAGTTGTCACCATCAAATCTTTCAGTACCCACATTCACCTTCCATTTTGTTGCTATAAACAATGTCAGTATGGAAAAACCCATTAATTATACAAAAATCTCAGGTTTAGAATGTGCATATTAGAGTTACTGATTTAATAATCAGTGACAAAAGTGACATTTGCTGCTTTGCTTAATTTCATGTTTTTATAATGTGTTCTTCAATCTCATCCATTTTTTAATGTCAGTGTTCTATATATATTAAATAATTCATGTACATTAATTTTCCACAAGTTTAATTTCAACATTTAGTCTTTAGTTTTGTCTCTGATAATAGAACACCATACAAAGAAAAAAACCACATTTTTCTCCCAGCCTATGATAGAATACCTAAATAATGGAGGGTAGTGCTATGGCATATCTATACTATGCTTTGCACAATATAATTGCAGTTTGGGGTTGCATCTTCTTCTCTAAAATTCCTTTTCCTCTAGGATTAAGCTAGACTTATTAATACTTTAATGTAGAGATTGTGCAAGTGTGAGGCTTAATTACAAAATATGTTGGTTCTGATTGAATAAATTACATCCAACTTTTGGATACAGAACAGTTCAAGCTATATTAAAAAGTATAAAAAAAAGTACATTATATTTGGATGTTGGAGCAAGACACTATAGCTAAAAGGCAATTGGATTAAATTAGCTTTGAGATTACAAGACTTTAAGCAGAATTTAGTAAGTGAATATTAACATGTGCATTTTATTATAACCCTCTCCTCTCTTTTTTCATTTCTCAGTTACTTTAGATGTCAATAAAATAAGACACATAAAAGACTCCCACACCAATTTGCACCATTGCACTTTGGCTCTGCTTGAGTTCATAAAATTGTTCTCCTGTGTCTCAGACACTGGTGAATCAAAGCTGAAGCCATCATGTGGGCTACAATAAACTCTTTGTTCTTCTAACTTGTTTTCATCAATGATATTTTGTTTCCTACAGCTGTGTGTCACAGAAAATATGCAGCTGTCTTGTACAGAGTTCCAAGTATTACTAATCTAAATGGTTAGCACTATCTTCAAGGCATCATAAGAGCAATCAATGAAGCCCAGGGAATTCTGTCTTTTATAAACAAGTGTTTAATACTTCAAGACTACTGAATGAGATTGTGCAAGACTATGAATAATTGTACCTTAGGGCTTATACAATTCAATTGTACCTGAGGGTTTATACAATTTTAAAGACTGAGAAATGTGTATGCTATCACAATATCTGCTATCTTCAGATACCTCTCAGCATTACTGCAAGCCTTTCATGAATATTCTACAGTGCAAGTCTTGTTTTCTATTGCTCTGTGTGAAATCTTTTGTTTTGATTGTCTGTGCTTCCTTTCGTGCTGATAAAGTGTTATGAGTGCATGAAATACTTCCCAAGTGACTAACATAATGCGCCCAATGCCAGTGAAGATCTGAGCAAGCATATCCCTTTTGCTGAATGCAAAAAGGGAGATATCAGTAATAGCATTATAAACTACACATTTTTAACAAAAATAATATAATAGCAATGCATCAACCTAGCAGGAATTGCAAATAAATCATTGGAGTTAGGAACTCAGAGCCATGCACAGAAGATTAAATTTATTCATACTGTTCTTTTTTTGTCATTTTTATTCATTATGTATCACCAAAATGACTTGCAATGTGTCAGTCATATTTCTGGTATAAGTCTGCCTTTTTTTTTTTGGCAAATCCTTCAGACCTTACTTAGATAAGAACTTCTGTTGAAGGAAAAGTGAACATTTACCTGAGTAAAACCTTCTACACTTGCTCTTATTAGACACATTGCAGCTGTCCTTAGAGACATAGCTCATTACCTGGCAGATCACTTGAGGTGATTCTACAGATGTGTGAGCAGACTTGGAAAACATCATCCAATATGCATACGAGCCCTTTGTAGGTACTGGCACCAGCAGCCACTGGGACACATCGTGTCAGTACCTCGCATAGTTTATTTATGATACCTTCCATTAACACTGCTGGATCAGATTTGTTCAAATAACGTCTAGTTTGCATGCATGCAATATTTGTGAGTGGACTTCTGTAAATGCATGTGTTCTGGGTTACTCTCAAAAATTCAGCCAATTCACTTCAGCCTTAAGACTTGATTTTTCAGGCACATAAATGCTTTTGTACATGTATATGTGAAATTTGTGTGCCTATGTATGAGAGGCCTAGGCAAATCTTCCCTAAGGAATTCTTTACACACTGCTGGTGCAGATCATAGTATAATTACATATTGTAATATACCTTGAATGTTGTTTAAGACCATGTTGCAACAGCTGGTCAAAGTCCATGCTACTGTAATGACTAAAATGGAGGTACTCCAATTTACAGAAGATCTAGTTTACAAGATCAATTTCTTGGCTGTACTTAACGTGTGGAAGTCCCTTTAAAACAATATTAAATAAGAACAAATACGTACCCTAGATCGCTCCTTCTCTAATTCACTAAGATTCAAGAAGAGGTAAGAAATCTAGCTTAGAAAAGCAAGGAAAAGTTTAAGTAACTAAAAGCTGAACCATCACCAGCATCTTCCTATGGAAAACTAAAACTCAGGATTCTCTACCTGGTTGGTTTTCTTTGAATTATATACTGCTGCCCACACATTCAGTTAAGATGTAACCAGAAGAGATCACGGTGTGTAGTGAGGGCTCCTATTGCATGGAACTAACTACAAAGTTAATCAGTTGATTCATTTCATGATTTATCTGGTTTTGAACACTTATGATTTTCAACAACAAAATGTGGGATTCAGATAACCAAAAGAGTAACAGCCCTTCCAAAAGGGCTGTATTCAAAAGATATGCAGTTTCTGAATTCTGAGAGATGCTCCAGTGACTTGCTCATCTCCACCCTTGCAGAAAGTCACTGCACAATCCTGGGTGGCTGTGACCTACGGGAGATGAATTGACCCATTCAGAGAAGTGTCATCCCCCCTCCCCCCCCTTCAAAAAAACCAACAACAACAAAAAAAAAACCAGCCCAGGTCTTACTGAGTGTTAAAGAAAGAGTGCAATAATTGTAATCAGTGAATAGCCATATTTTAACTCTGATCCCAGCTCATCCACGAAAAACATCATGTCTCTGGAGCACTGTTTTTCTGCTAGATCACAGGAATGAAATATCAAACTAGAAAAATCAATGTTCTTTCCTCATTTCATACCTGCTTCAGACCCTGCATTTACTTCTTTCTGTCTAGAGAAGCAAAGAGAGAACGCATCTGGCGCTAGACCAAGTTTCTTCTGCCATGGGACCTCTGGGTATTCTTCTTCAGAAAAGCTTCTTTTTAATGTGAGTCTGGATAAACAATCAGGAATCCTAGAAGAAAGCCAGTCCGTAGTACTCTTCTTCAGTCTCAGTTATGTTATCAAGGTACGTTTGGATGGAAATAGGGTGTAAATGTTCACTGACTCAGGTCTGTGTTATCTTGGTAGTATGTGTAAACTTCAATCCCCAGCTAAGAATCAACCACACCCAGTGGGATATTGAAATTCATAACAGAATAACAAAAGAACTGAACAATGTTGATCTCAGCCTGTGCCTTGGTAGTTTACTGTTTTATTACTATTTACAGCTTTCATTGCAGTTTTGCTCAAAGGCTCCTTTACAGAATCAAACCCTATTTTGCCTGGCTCTGTGAGAAGAATACAATATATATATATCTAAAAAACCCCACAGAACTATGAACCTGATGGCCATCACTCATTTGTTCGTTTCATAGTGTTTGGTTGTAAAATAGTCTGTCCCCAGCTTCCCTTTTTCCTAACCATTCTTATTCTCCTTCAACACAATATCTCCCAAACTATATTTGACAATCCCTCTCTGCTCCCAGATCACTTATTATTGCCAGCTTGGATGAATTCATTACTATGTCCCTCTGGTTTTACTTATTTGGAACTATAGATAGATATATATACAGAGAGACAGAGACAACATCTTAGATTTTACACAAGATTTGATGGCACTTTTAATTTGGTCAGTTAACAGAGTTCAATAGCAAGATAGACTGCTTTTTACTTTCCTTACGTATTTTCTATACTATGTGGAATTATAGGTGCTAAAACCAATTTGATATCAAACCGTAGTCCATATTGGTAGAAAGGCAAAGTCAAAGCTCAGGGTAGAAGAGCTGGTAGGATAAACATTAAATTTTTGCTTGTTAATTCTAACATTTTGGACTCCTCATCTCTAAAATAAAAAGTGGGTCAAAACCCAAGGTGTGTACAGCCATGATAATCTTATACTTGACAGCACGCCAGTCTTATTCAAAACAAGTCCTTTAATACGTATTTCCCACCAAAGGTGTCTTGGTCTTAAATTATGATTAACAGAAATATGTAAGTTTTTTTTCTCTATACTAAAGGAACACAAACTCATACTGAAGGTAAATCTACAAATATATGTTGACTGCATAAGACCAGCTTCATAGCCCATATAAATTAGTAGATCAGAGTCACCTAGCTGACCTTTCTGAATAGGAGACAAAATCTGAACAACGCCAAAAGCATATCAGTCAATGAACTGTCAAAACAAAACAGTCTGAAGAGAAATACAGGACTTTGAAAGGCACAGACAGACATTAAGTTAGAAAACCCCTATTATTTCTGTTGTAAAGAATTACTTTTGTTCCTGTCTTTTAACTCTTCCTTTGTGAAAATATCAAAAAGCAATAAAGACTAGAAATTGAACAAATCACAGAAATTTCAGAAGTTTTCCCCAGAATTCTTTACAAAATTTTGGTTATTTGGTTGGCTGTTACAGTGTATGATGTAATATACAATATCAAACACAAAATAATTTTATACAACTAATAGCTGAGCACTATCAGTCAGTTATACCTAGCATTTAGGTATACTGGGTTGACCATAGAATCTAGTAAGAAGAGTATTGCGTGAATGTCTGTGTCAGATATCTGTGTTACACTGAAGCTGTTCCACCTCTTTCTCGCTGTTGGCTCTGACAAGAAACTCGTATCACACAGAGCAAAAGTTCTTTTCCAAATTTCTGAGATTATTTGAAAAAAAGCTTCAGCTCAGAGAAATCTCTTTATAAATAACAACTGCTTATTTCCCAAGCAGTGGTCATTTTATTAAATCCAGTTCCTCCATCTCAGAATTCATTTCTGTGTAAGTCAAGAACTTCTACTGCCACGACTGTCATCCAATTTATATTTGTCTGAATTTAATGTCTGCTTTAAAACAAAGTAGAACTCCAACTAATACTAACTCTAGGTATGGGTATATGAAATCTGTTAGAGTAGACTAACAATAAAATAATAATAATAATGATTATTAATAATGGTAATGAAGATAATAATAATAATATAAAAGACAAGGATCACTTGACTCTGTGTGACATTCTAAAAGCAGCTTATGAAAACCTGCTGAGTAAGCTCGATCGGTTAAGAGGGACTAAATTTCAGGACACTAAAACTCAGCTCACTTTTCTCTGATCACAGGTGTGAAATTTCCTGTTTATTTCAGTGACAAGTCTCTATATTCAATTATCTATGCATTTAATAATTTATGCATGCATGCAGTTTATATTTTCAGAATGCTTTGGAAAAAAGAGCAGACATTACAGACAATTACGTGCAACATGCAAATAATTTCAATTTTCTTTTCAGACCAAATCTGCCAGACAGATGGCTCTGGAAACAGCATTGTTGACTAAAAATCAGATACTCAAATGATACAGAAAGAGAAGCAAACAAATTACCATTGTCAAAAAGGGGCTCAGGAACATTTCATGCACCAATAACCACAAGGTTAAGAATAAACCTGTAAGTGTAGGTAAGCAATACTGATGTATGCGAGGATTCCAGGGTTTTTTTTGTGTGTGGTGTTTTGTTTTGTTTTGTTTTAATTATTTCCAGCAAGAACAAGACCAAAGAATAGAAATCATTCCAATTCATGTTTGGGTACTATTTTCTGAAATGCTCAGACACTGTAGTCAGCAAAAGTTCTACTGCTGCCTTCCAAAGCAGGGGATTACAAGCACTGTAACCCTTAGGTTTTGCAGGGGGCAAGTCCCCTGCCAGCAACACCCCTCCCCCAAACTCATCACCAAATAAACAGAACAGTGATGGGAAATCATAACATTAAGGAAGATTAATCCGTGATTATTGATGTCACTCAGCCAAAGTCTGTTTTTGTAAGTGACTTGAAGTCTCACTGCATTTCTTGAGGAGAGGGGTGCTCAGGAATAATTAAGCTTTAGGGAGATGCTCTCCAGAGCTGCTGCAGATTTGCAACATGAGGCTACACACTCTAAGCCTGCCTTGTGATACCTTCCACAGAGGGTGAGGTGCACTGAAGGTAGAGGTACTGGACTTTTTAGGCCAGTGCATTAGCCCAAACAGTTTGTGAGGTCTTCTGGTCCATGAAAACCAGGAGGTGGCGTAAGCAGTGCCCTGCATGCAGATGCCAGTCACAACCTGCACCTCCCTTCTGGCAGTCAAGCCACCAGGAGAAAGACATAATAAATGAAAATGTTGAAGAAAAGAAAGCAAAAATATTTCAGGAAGTATCAAGCAGATGAGGAAACATCTGCCTTTGAAGGACCTGGGTAAATTCTTCCTGTGCCTACACACACATAGCTCCTCAGCAATTTCTGACTCAGAGAGCTGTTAGGCAGCGTGTATTCAGCCAGTTTCAGTATTTCCAAGCCATGCCAGGTCTTCCTGCTTGAATGTAAAAAGTTAAAAAGAAGTTTAAGAGACGTATAGAAATATCAAAGTCATTACTAATCAAATGAGTCCTTCAAACCAATGCCATTCCTGCCAGCTGTTGAATATTAAATGAGGCAAGACACAGACATGACTGAGAGCATGAAGCCTTGCCCTTCTACTCAGTGCCTGGAGGAAGAGGGTTTCTGGCCACTGAAGTAGTCAACCAGTACCTGACAAGATATTCATTAAAACAGAACAGTCTATTAATGTCTCTCCTTGTTTCAAGGTTACCATATAAATCAAATTACAAAACCCGAGACCTTTAGGAAGATGAGTAGAACAATTTGATCCAGAAAAATGGCAAGTTGTAAGAATTGCTTGCAAAAAAAATAAACAAGCCCTGAAATATAACAATAATCACCACATAATTGACATGGCTGAAGTCCAGGAAGGTTCAACAATGAAGTTTTAATAAATTGTTATTAAATGTGTCTAAAAACAAAGACTGTTATTGGATGCTACTACCCATTTCTCTTAAAGGAAAAATGTTCTTGAGAAATCTATACCAGGAAAATACTAATAAGTGACAACAAATATAAATCTACCATGAACTTTGAAGACAAACTGTGTTCCACAGAACAAACTAGTCCTCAAAGCTACTGCATAGAATTTTGATGTTCTTTTTGCAGTAACTAAATTTGTTTTCTTCAGTGGGTCCTAGTAGCTGAAGTGTGTTACAGTCGTGTAATGCAAAAGTGAAAGATGTTTATGTAACATTTGTGGCCAAAAGCTACATTAAATATGGTCAATTACTTTCATTCAGCATGAAAAAGAGAGAATGGCAAGCCAGTTTTCTACAGAACAATGAAGCTTTTGTGCCTACTGGCTACACGGAGCATAAATTGCAGCAAAGTGAGAAAACTGGACATTAAAAAGTGCATTTATTTTCTCAAAACACCTGACAATTACCTGTAATCCAACTACTTTGCTAAAAATCAAGTTGATGACAGCCTTAAAATGGTTATTATTTTTCAGTGCCATAGATATACCTGGTTACAACTATTAATAACAAGCCCACTAATGTATTTATAACTTAAAGAGCATTGGTTGTTTCTGGAGTGGTATTTTACACAGCTGGAGAAAAACTTGCAGTAAACCTCAAGGACTTCAGACTGCATAAATAATATTCAGTAGATGTTCTGTAAGCTGCATTTTTTTCAGTTGTTTTGTCCGACTTTGTGAAATACATTTTCCAGGCAGTTGCCTTAGCTTTGAGGTTCTACGCAGATAGTAAACTTCTGTTCTCCCAACTAGGGCTATATGATCTCACCTGAGGTTATGTCACCAATATCTTTCATCGCAGATCCAAGGTGGAGCAATATATGTTCTATCTGAACACTGAAACAATGAGAGTTGGCTGAATCTCAACTCAATCATTTACTTGAGCTAGTTTGTTTAAACATCAATGCTTGTGGGTGATCTTTTTCAGTGTTTGCTTGGGCTGTGCAAGTCATTTGGATGTGAAAAATTGTTCTGGAAATCAGGCAACAAATGTCTCACTCATGAGAATGCAGGCTTTTTTTTTTCTTTTTTTTTTTTTTTTCTTTCTTGTAGGCTAATTATATCCCTAATGTTCTGAAATGCATATAAAGTAACAAGGATGAAGTTTAGCCAGACTTGAAGCTTTAACACTACGGATTAAGTGTAGGTAAAGGTGAAGAGGGTTGTTTGTAGATGTTCTAAGACAACATGTCAGGACTAGGGACTGAAAGAAAGCCTGTGCAGCACTGAGAGGAAAGAAAGAAATTTTGTAATTTTGGGATTGCTGAGGGCTATATATCATCAATGTCTATGGTGATCATAAGTAGATGGAGTAGCGGCCTGTCAGATAAATGTATGCAATAAATGATACTACGAGGTCATGGAAGAGTCATCTAGGTCTAGCACCTACTGTGGATTTAGCAAAGAAGCTCTAATCAAGATCAAGCCAAACTATATTAATTCTTTCCCAGCCAGCAAGTAAAATTACTCTCCTACAATCATTCTTCTAAACATGTTTAATGTTGATGTAAACAAGTCATAGACTGTAAGATAAATGATTTTTCAGAAGGGCTAGGATGTGATCTAAATATTTAACCAGAATACACACATGAAAGGGTACTACATATTACTAAGTATATAAATATATATTTTGCAGATGAGCTAAATATTTTTGCCTTTTCTTAAAACCACAAAAAGACACATAAAGTTAGCTGATTTTGACTTGTATGAGAAAACTGTTTACTCTAGAGTCTAGGCAACTTAGCCAAGCCAAAAATCTGAATCCAATTTAAAAAGCAAATAGCAGACCAAATATATCATTAGCTAAGGAAGCATTCTAGCTGCTCAACCAAGTCAAAAAATAACCTCCTAAAACTTGAAACAAAAACATATTAATATAGGACTGTTATACAGAAAACATCCATTACATGGATCATACCAAATAAACCATTATACAGTCCTCAGAGGTCCCAGTCTGCATAACTAAATTAAAGCAGGGATTTGAAAATGCTGGCAACCTGTTCCGACTAGTTTGATTCGGACAGATTAAATCAGATGCAAACAGCTTTTCATACCATTTGCAAGGAAAACTTATGGTAGCCAATTATATTTCAAAGTGCTATAAAATATATATGATGAGACTGAAATATCAGCATTTTCAGACTATTTCCTTACTGCTCTTATAAATGTTTTCTAAGCAATCTTACAAAAACCCAGGACATCGGAAAGACAGTTAAGTGTTCTATTTTTAAAATAAAAATAAACAAAATCTTCCTCTCAACCTTTAAACACACAAAACCTTCATCATGGCTTCATATCTTACAAAAGTCTAGTCTTTTCAGATCAAGTGATTTTTTTTTTTATTTTTTTTTCCCAGAGTAACTCTATGATCTCACACATAGACTGAATGCTACAGTCATTAGGTTGTAGAATAGATTTCAGGTACCATCTCTTTCTGAGATAATTTCTCTTGTGTCTGAGAAACTTCCCAATGAAAACTTCCTGAAAAATAATGTATTTCAGACAAGTTACTGCTTACTGATATTCCAACTAGCTCTGTTAATGATGGCATACTAGTGAAAAACAGACCTGGATCAAAGACAAGTTCGAAATCATGTATTACAGCCCACTTGGTTTTATTACCAATATATTCTCTAGTCAAAAAAGAAAAAGAAAAAGAACCCACCACCATCACACCCCCCCCCCCCCCCCAAACCTGAAGGCATATTGGAATATACTAGAATGCCTAAAACCAACAAAAAGGCAAAGAAGCATTCTCTAGAAACCATCTTGATTCCACGTTTGCCAGGCATACAGCTATTGAATATCATAGTCAATTAAAGCTAACCCTGTTATTCCAATATTCAGTTAGCATGCTAGCTGTATCTACATATAAACTGTCTGGGATGGTCCTTATCCACCATTCACCATTGTTTGAAAATCCTATGTTGCCACTTCTGACTAGTTACCAAGATTCTCACCTCTTTTCATGTTGCCAGTGAATAAGCCAGTCTTTTCTAAACAGGAAAACTCTTAATAAATACAAGCAAATACTGTCATTTCTGCATAGCCAGCTGGCATATGAATATGCATGTACCTACAAAAAACAGCAATTTCCTAAACATTTGAGTACACATAAACCTGTGACTATTCTCATAGCAACTGAAAATGGACACAGATATGGCCAGTCAGGACAACCATTAGATTTTTGAACAAGTGTTCACAAACACTGCATTTTGCTATTCAGCTACCTATATTCCTATGTGTCATATTGCCAAATGGTCACAATATTTACCTCTGAAGTAGTTTTTAGAGACAATATAGGGTATCTATTATCATAGCTATGTCACAGGTATGAAAAGCAAATAAAACAGAAACAAGAAGGGTTATTTCCTTAAATGCTATTGTTTCTCATAGGGATAATGATCACATACTAATATACACATATATAAGGTCAAACACTTTGGGTTTTGTATATTATTAATGTACTGAAATAAGATATGCTAATACTTCAGGTAGCATACATATATTTATGGTAAATCAAAATTTCACTTAGATTTGCCTTCCTTTCCTCACAAATTATACACTCTCCAAATCAGCCGCTTCTTAGTGGCGAGAAATGAATCAAAATTACAATTTCACTTTAATTGCTATTGAAGAGAACCAAAACTTTTTTCCAAACTCAGCAGAAATTAAATATGGAGAACAGAAATCATCCTTTGGGATGGAAAAAGGATAGCTGGTAAAAGCTCCATGAATTTTTGAAATCTTCATTTCAATGAACTGTCACATATCAATTCTGTCATTTTAATGTGATAATATAACAATATTCTAACATTCTCACAGTGGTGTGGAAGCTAAATATATTTGAAGTAGATACCAGTTTCAAAACTGAAAACTCTGAAGACCTTTTGCTGAAAAACATCAGCACTAAATATTTAAACATTTTTGGAACTTTGGCAGAGCAGAGATTTTTGGTTTGTTTTTAATTTCTGGGCTTAGTTTAAAGAAGTTGACCTCAGTTTTCAAATCATTTCAGTTCCAGTGAAGCAAGAAATCCTAACAGAAAGGCATCTGCAAAACTGTGTTTCACAGTGGTAATGGCAACTCTACTATTCTTCCACATTCCGTAGTCAGAGTAGTTTCAATGAAGCACACCTTGAAGTGCACAAGGATTTCTAAGTTCTTAGATGGGTCATATAACCTTTTGCTACTACTGTGTTTGAGATCCTTTCTTAGGATTGAAAGCTAGTATCTTGTAAATCATCAGGCATAGGATATAAGGTGGAAAGTTCTTTGTGTGCCCGTAAGAGTGCTAATCACAGAAAGGTTTTTAGCATGGTCTTTTCACCACTTTGTTCAGGCAAGAAAATCATGCAAATCGTGCCTGCTTTAGAAACGTTGCTCTCCTCCTGCCTACACCTCTTCAGAACTGGTGACAGAATGCCACAGTTTCATCCTGAAGATACTTGGTCTGCACTTATACTGGAATCACTTGTGCAATGTATTGCTATTTCTATTTTAGTAAAAGTAAATAACGAGCTTGGTAATAAAGCTCTTGGAAGGGCTAAATTGCAAGTGGGCTCAGTGGGTGTCAAGTAACAGAAGCTCTTCAACTAGACACATATGGAGCTGGGTTTCGGATTAAGAGATCTCACAGCCATCAGCATGTAATCTCTTCTTTTTAACATACCTTGCAGCATGACAGCTGTGATGCATGAATATTGAGAATGAAGAAGGCCATTCAGCCCACTGAGGTTCATCCTTTCCTTGTACATTATTTTCCCAAGACACATACAATCATTACCTGAATGACCCTAGTGTTTTCTGCATTCACAACTTTGCCCTGTGGGGACTTCTCACATTTATTATTCAGCAACTGAAAAAAATGTTTCTCATCGCCTTGCCTGAATTTATTTTTCTTTCACTTCCTATTATGCTAGTGACTCATTCATCTGTAGCTAGCTGAACACAGTAACTTCAGGTTTAGTTTTCAGAGTGGCATTGCATTTTCGTTCTTATTAATACTGTTTTTTTAGATAATGTTCTATCTTCATGCTTTAATTTGTTCTTGAAGGAGCTGTCAATCAGCCAATTTACCTTTGTACTGTCTGGGTCCAGCTAGCAGATGCGGATAATAAATAAAAGAAAAAGCAGAAAGAAAACCCCTTTAGAAAAACTGGGACTTCAAAGCATTGAATCATCCTCCCAGATCTTAAAGTAAAGAGGCGCAGAACTGCAGTATATTTCATCTGGAGTTACATGCAGAGGGACAAATTTGTCCTTAGATTTCTAAGCAGCTTCAATATAAGACTCTCATTCATATATCTAAGCTTGGAATGTGTGTCATAAGCTCTGGTTCAGCATTTTCGTCTTTGAAAATGCTGTCTTGTTCAAATTCCAAGTCCTAAGAACAAATTCTTTGCCCTTATGACAGCCCGTACTGACCTCCTATCCATTAGCCAGGAAGTAAAATCTTTTGTAGTCAGAATCAAATTATCATCTTGTTCGCCCAATTTGATCCTACAGTCTTTAGATGCAACAAATGTTAATTACTAAGGTGCTTTCTGACTTGAGGCCTGGCAGTATTTTCAGTTTATCATTTTCAAATTTCAGATCCATTGGAAATACTATGAGTAATCTTAAATTAAACCTCTTAAATTTATAGTAATGCTGATTTATTTTGGTTTTCATGTAAGAAATAAAAAAGATACTGTCTTTAGCAATTAAAATGCAGTGAAAAAATAAAAGAAAACTGTAGCTTTATCTACTAAGACTCAAAGTGTTACCCTCTTTGTCTTACTAGGTTTCTTAGTTAGATGTGACATTACTTCAGAAGATTATGTGACTTTGTTATTATTACACCTCCTTTGTTTTGTCACTGTAAATTACATTGTGTCAGTATTTCTGTTTTCAGTTCTACTATTCGAGGCTCAAAATGGCAAAAAAAAAAAACCAAACCACCCTAAAGTCTTTATGAAATCCATCATTTTCAACAAAAATTCATGAAAACAAAACAACAAAAAATTTAAATAATAGATTGAGGAAGATCTTGGTGCAACAGTCTTTTTTCCTTTCTTTATCAGTGTTCAGTAGTATGATTTCTGCTAATAAAATAACATTCTCAGAAACCGTATTAACTAAAAAAACCCAAACAGAAAAATACTACATAAAAGTGCAGCAAGCTATTAGCCTATAATACTAACCTATAACATAAGGGCAGAATATTCCAATATTGGAATATATACTATTTTAATTTTTCGATAAATTATGTTTGTCTCCCTTTTTATTGTTTTACTTCATTCAGCAAGAAATGTAAGTTGTTCTCAGGTTCAAGTGTTTGTTGCAACCCAAAGCAAAAGTCAAGTTTTTACAAGCTTGAAATATTTGTAAGGTAGAATGTAATCAGAATAATAATTTTCCCCTTTTAATTTTTTTTAAGATTACAGACAAGTATTCATACACTGTAGAGAAACAGTAAGGTAGAACAGAAAAGAAACTAGTTCTCATTATATTTCCAATTCTGCATATAATTGATATTTCAATATCCTTCTAGCCAAAATACTTGTACTCCCCTTCCAGCATAAACAGGACTCAGGCAGTCCTGAGTCACACCTGTGACACATAAATAGAACCTTAATATTCCCAGCCTGAAAAGAAAAAAAAAAAAAAAAAAAAAAGAAAAAAATAAAAGAAAAAAGAAAAAAAAAAAAGCCTTACAGAAATATGATACCTCATCTAGACCTCATCTAGATTTAATGGAATCCATACTGGTTTGAAGTCTGAAGAAAACAAACCACACCACCTTCCCATACCTTGGACCTGATTGTGACAGCTACTATGTACTGTCTTCTCCTTTTGATTTAAGGCTTTCATGGATCAAAATTTCTGTGGCCTTTGTGCCTGTGAAATTTGTCTTGAAGAATTACAGGAATATATAGAATAGTCTGTGATTTTCAGAAATCTGGCAATATTGTTAGAGCTACTCTGAAGTAGCTGAGCTGCTGCCATACCCACGGCATAGCACACGTGTGGTCAGTCTGTTACTTCCTGCAAGCACTAAATTTTCTGTGCATGCTCTGTACAGGTGTTTTGTACAGCTGCAAGGAAACTCAGAATTACTGCACAAAGCCCAAAATATCTGCAGTGTGCATAAGCACTAGGTTTCATGCTTTTTGTCAGAGACTTTTCTTTCAAAAGAATCATGGAGAAAAATAGAGATGTCTTTCATCAACCACACTGAGCTCCTCAGTCGCCCCTTATATCCAACATGGCAAATAAGGCTCTTCAGACTGTCTTTGAAGAATATATCCTCACAGCATTTCCAGGAGACTAGAATACCAAGTTGTCCAGCCTGTCAAGCCTGTATTGTGATGTCTAACAGGAAAATAATTTCTTCCCAATCGTTTGATGGTAGGAGGAAAAATGTTCTCAAATGTCCTAAATAATTAGTTAATTGCCAAATATTTCTGACTTCCCAAGATCATAATTTTCCCATGTTTTCCCACTTCAGTTCTTATCCAGATGTTAATCTCTATCAATGGGAGGTGATGTTATGTTGTTTGAAAGAGAGTTGCAGATGGCATGAATACAATTTTGGTCATCCAGATGATGGACAGTTCCCCCTTCAATGGTTTTATCTCTTGAAAAAGCAGCCTGAATTCACCAGCACAAGTCAGCTTTTCCCCTGGAAACTAACAGCCATTGCAGCGCTTAGCAAGACATACTAGCTTGGACACAGAACAATACTACTATATGTATGCGGCTTCTGAAAAGGAGCTTGCACACATCTGGCTGACTCAGAGCTTGGAGTTTGTGGGTAGGCAGTCTAGATTCCAGTAGACTCAGGTCATGGTACCTCGGTACTACAAGGTGCTTTGGGTAAAGGGATAAGGTCGCTTTATCTGACAAATATGGACTAATCTAGCTGTAAGAAAATATTTTCATTAGGCCTTGAAATTGCTGATGTTGAATTTTACTATGGTTCTTTTTCAGATCTCTCTTTCTGAAGTTCCTTATTGTACTCCCATACAAGTTCTTCATATTTCCAAATGATTTATGAAGATGTCATACATGAGAACCACTCCCCAAAGCCCCAGTATGACCTTTAACTTATACAGAAATTTACTACTTATCCCAGTATTTTTTTCTCAGTCGATTTTTATCCTTTCGAGAGATTATGTCCTAGAATTCTTATTAAAACCTCCATTAGTTTCTATGGAAAAAAAAAAAAATTAATAAATTGCTTCTGTGAAGTAGATTTTGAGCACAGAGACAGTCACAGTCCTCCTGTCAGAGATCCTCCTACTGTGTTTTCAGATTTTTACAGGCAGAGTGACCCTGGAGGAAACAAGTATCCAGAAATTACTTCTCCTGGAAAAAAAGGTTGTACAGGTATGACTTTAAGGAGGATGCAGTAATTGGATAAAGAGTTTTGTTTTTTTATAAAATACATTAATTTTCCATTCAAGCATAGTGATTAGTCAGGAGAGACTGGTGTTGGGGAAGTTGAGGTGAGGCTTGACTTTGCAGCATGACAGAGGTATGTAGGGACTGAGGTCTCTAACATCTTAAGAAGTCACTAAATACTACTCAGAGTGTTTTTGACTTGTAGAATAGAATCATAGAATCATAGAATCATTTAGGTTGGAAAAGATGTTTAAGATCATTGAGTCCAACCATCAACCCTGCCTGCTAAACCATGTCCTGAAGTGCCTTGTCTATGTGCTTTTTGAATACCTCCAGGGATGGTGACTCAACCACTGCCCTGGGCAGCCTGTTCCAATGCCTGACAACTCTTTCAGTAAAGAAATTTTTCCTAATATCCAATCTAAACCTTCCCGGCTGCAACTTGAGGCCATTTCCTCTTGTCCTATCACTAGTTACTTGATAGAAGAGACCGGTACCCACCTCACTACAACCTCCTTTCAGGTAGTTGTAGAGAGCGATAAGGTCTCCCCTCAGCCTCCTTTTCTCCAGACTGAACAACCCCAGTTCCCTGAGCAGCTCCTCATAAGACTTGTGCTCCGGGCCCTTCACCAGCTTCATTGCCCTTCTCTGGACACGCTCCAGCACCTCAGTGTCTTCCTTGTAGTGAGAGGCCCAAAACTGAACACAGTACTCGAGGTGCAGCCTCACCAGTCCTGAGTACAGGGGAACGATCACCTCCCTGCTCCTGCTGGCCACACTATTTCTGATACAAGCCAGGATGCGATTGGCCTTCTTGGCCACCTGGGCACACTGCTGGCTCATATTCAGCCAGCTGTCAACCAACACTCCCAGGTCTTTTTCTGCCTGGCAGAACATATGTTTGAGGACTGTTACAAGAAATCATGTATCCTTTCTTCACAATCCTGTAAAAACACAAAATCTTTTAAGACAGAGACTCATTTGACCTCCAGTTAATTTGAGTAAAAAGAAATACTACAGGTTTCCCAGTTCCACTATATGTAACTCTGGATGAATGGTGATTTTATCTTGAAGTCATTCAATTATATTACAAGTAAGTAAAGGATTAGAATTAATATATAATGATTTTCATATAATTGATGAATAAAGGATTGCAAGTACAATTACAATAAAAATTACTATCAGAAAAAATATGCTATTTTAGCCAAAATTTAAATTTCCTAGAATCTTCTTGCAATTACAAGATCAGATTAGCTGATACAATCTACATAACTTTGCATTTTCATATACATTCAATTTAAATAGCTTAGATACTGCACTGTGATTAAAATGATGAAACAATACGTCCAGACAGTCCAAAGGCTACATCAGTCATAGTAGGTCAAGTCAACCAGCCAGCAGCACAATCAGAAGCCACATTGAAAGGATGGAGTACAGAACAGTGAAGAAATCTTTAACTTTTTGCAGTTCCCTTGGCTGCTTGCATATGGTCAGGTGTTTCTTAAAATTTGAGGCATGACTGCATGTTGAGTTCAAAGTCATTTATATAATATTGAGGCCTGAGATTAATATTGGATGTTAATAGAATGATATGGTTAATAAAAACCTAAATAGTGTGTGACCTTCTAAACAAAACTTCAAAAAAGGTCTTGTTCTTTATTTCTTTTCAAATTAATGAAAACATTTCCTTCATTGTTGCCTACTGCAAGCAACACTGGGGTTTGTGCAATTTTGTCCTTGCCATTGCTAGATTCAGGGACAAAGAAATACATTTTTTATCAGGGGCTTATTATCATACATAGGAAAAACATAAATATGCTTTGTTCTTGCTACTGCCATGTGGACAAAGATGAATGCGTTTTTCTGCTAGCTTTGCTGCTGTTGCCAAGCAGAGATGAATATTATCTTATCTTTTTTGTTGTGCTTAACAAAATCCTGCCCCAAGATGAAGCCAAGGCCAAGGGCAGACAAATATTTCATATGGAAAGAAAGATAAGTAAATATTCACCATAGGGATGTTTGCTCCTGCATGGAAATGCTAGTGAGAACCAAGTGAAGAAAACAAGTGTGTTTACATCTTTTTGATTCTCTCTTTAACATAGCATTCTCATTAGGAGCACTGGAACCATTTTCCACTATCTGGAAGCATCCTGTCAGGCATTCCTGCTCTGTACTGAGTTAGTTCAACTGCCCTTTACTCACAAAGAGTGCTTAAAAGACTGGGTACATTATGCCAGATACAAGAACTTCATTATATTATTGAGAAAAAGGAAAACAGTTAATATTGTGTTCAAAGGAATAATACATCTTTCCCACTGAGCTTAACAGTCCAAAAGTTCACATTTTAGGAGTCTGGTGCCACAGCCTTTATTCATCCAAATTACTTAAATGGAACTGTTTTTGTGAGAAAAAATGCTTTCAACTGGACTTGAAGATAAAATTCTTATCAAGTCCTTGATATGAATTGATGCAAAGATAAATTTCAAAAACTGTTCCTTAGATGAACAGTAAAGTTCAAATACTGCATCTGCATTTTCTGGTTTCACAGCATTTTGACCTTGGGTTTTTTTCTAGTTTGTGAGTGAATAGAGCATTTACAAGGACTTAAAATGTAGTCAGATTCTATCTCAGGATTTTATTATATCACTGTTGGTCCAAATTCTGCAATATCTCTGGGGAGCTTCCAGTGAAAATCAGTCTATGTATATGTGTATGTGTATTTGTATATGTATGCATTTGTTTATGACTTGAGTTCTCTTTGTAATGACTTCGCTTTGAGGTGATTGGTCATCCCTTATCTGACCATGCCTTTTATGTAAACCACCTCCACTAGACCATCACTGCTTTGATTGATTAGTTTGATTTTAGGTCTTTTTTTGTTTTGGAAAAGATAGATAGAACTTTCCAACTGTACCTGAGTGTTTGGTATGGTGGTTTTAAGTCATGATTTACAAGCATTCAAAAGAGTCTGGACAGTGTGCTAAGACTTACAATTCCTACTTAATCATTTAGTAAAGATTATGTCTTTAAAAGGAACCTTATTTGACCTTATATTTATTATGGCTCCAAAACTAGCCAATTTAAAACAGTTTCCAGAACTTCTATACACGTTCAATAACAGTAGTGTTAAAATAATGCTTTGATAATAAATAACATATATAATTTCCTTAATAATATAGGAAAACCAAGCTGTTACAAGCCCTTATTGTCAAACATATTTTCAAAATATACTTTGCTTACCCAGTTATTTGAATTCTTTACACCTAAATGTTAAGGGCTCTGCTTTGAAAACAGTGACTGTTGCTTATTTAAAAAAAATAAATATATAAATAAACCAAGAATGCATCTGATGGCATTTATAGCTACATTATGACAACCACTGCTGGCAGCTTAACTTTCATTTATGCAAAGTTTATGCACATAAGACTTTAATAGTTCTAGAAGAAAGGAACTAAAAATAAATATAATTTCAGCAGCAATCAAACCATTATTATATTTTGGTGGCACCATTTCAACTATTATTAATGCCACATTTCCAAAAGGTCATAAAATGAACGTAATGTTTTTCAAGAAAGAAAACACAATAAAAATGATGAATATCAAAGGGATAAACTAAGTAATGGTAGACAAATGCTCAGCACATTAAAATCCAGATAGAATAGTTGTACTATGACATGTCTTACTGTTCCAAATGAGTGAATCTCCTGTGACTGAACTCTATTTACTCTCACTAAAGCTCTGTAAAAGCCCTGAAGTCTGCTCATACGGCACTGAAAGATAGGTGGATACTGTGCAAACCCTCAACAGATGAAAACTGACATCCTACAAGCATCACGAGATGTATGAAAATTTACACCAGCAAGAGATAGTGAACATATTCTTCAATAGTTTCAACTATTCTTAACTAACTGTGTGTGAAATGCATCACAGTGGCTTGAAAACTAGCAGTACAGAAAAATGTTCTGCCTTATCTCACGGCGTTTTCACCAGGCAAATCTTACTTCCATTATCAGTATTTTTATATAAACAACACAAAATGGCATTTTATTGCCTAGAACAAGAAGTAAAAACAAATATACATTTTATCAATATTGTTTCCCAGAGGACTCTGTCTTATGGGAAAACTTGTTTGAATTTCTTTTAATTTTCTTTATTTCTTCCAAAGATGCAGTGTCAGGAGCATAGAAATTGATTAAAGCAGTTCTGGAAGATAAACTTATCCATAAAAATCTCCAAAAGTTGTGAAGCTCTTTTTTTTGCCTTTCCTGGGGTAATTTATATTATTTTCGTTAGTTTTTATATCAATTTGATTTAAATGTAGAATTTCAATTAACTTAAAAAAAGAAATTGTAATGGTGATTCGTGTTCTTTGTTAAATTTCACAGAAGCAACAACAAGAAACCTGTAGATTTTTCCTAAAAATTTAAAAACTTGGTCTTAGCAAGCAAAGGAAAAAAATTCCTTAGTTCCCATTAATTTTTAGTGGAACTAGATCTCTCTCACGGCTATTCATTTCCTTTTGCAAAGTCAAGTTATTCTGAAAAATTAATAAGCTTTATATTTCCTTAATATTGCATTAAATGCTTAACATATATTTTAAAAAATTTCAATAGGTGATGCTTGTACCTGGCAACAGGAAGCACTAAATTATGCAGTAAAGCCCCAAGCAGGGTACTATTAGATGGTGGAGAGTTCCAAATTTTCCTCCTATGAACAGAGGTATAACCTCAAAGTACATCCATTTATGTCAATACAATGGGGTAAAGAACATAGGGAAAATTATTTATATTCATAATTTGATGAGGATTTTATTCAAGTAAAGGCTGTAGACTCAAATTACAAACATATGCAGGACATTTTTTCTGTGTAGTCTGGTAGATTTAAAAAAAAAAATTAAAAAAATTCTATTCTTACCTGGATAGGATGCATAGTTGCTGGCCACCAAGTCTGCATGGACCACTGAGGATTTTATTCAGCTGCCGGTCACTAACACCTTATGGTATCTTAGATGCCTTAGAGTATCAGGCCAATCTCATGGGACTGGACTGTATATATCAACTGTGGGAAAACTCAGATGTTCTGAACCAGAAGCTGTACAGGATGCAGAAGGTTTTGAGGCATCTCAAATGGCAGGAGATGTCTATGGGTGGCTAACCAAATCAAGTATCAAAGTCTGAGAAACATTTAAAATTGAAGATAAATCCTGAAAATGTAAGTCGATTTTTTTATGTCATTGTAAATAAAAGGAATGCACACAATATTTCCTGATATTCATTTTCAAATAATGGGAGTAGGGAGGAAGAAAAGTGATTTGCTAATTATCCTGTAAGATTTACGAAGGCATTATAGTAAGCACTAGTGACAAATTATGTAGATTTTCCAGTTTAGATTCTAGTCTTAAGCAAAACCCATTTCAAGGAAAACCGTCTTTCTTTCTATTTATGAATAATAACCAGTATAAATCAAATGAAAATGTATACCAAATGGATAAAACCCAAAAAAGATTTCAGAGTAATTACTCTGAGCTAATCAGATTTGATCTGTAATCTGGAATACTGGCTACTTGCTGCAGAAATTTTCCTCTCATTGAACTAACTCCAGCCCATTGAAATGATGTAATCTAGGTTAACACTAATGAAGAAGTGGCTTTTATCCCTGAATAGTAGCTAAACTCTTTCTGGTACATATTTCTTTCAGCCATATATCAGATTGGATACTATCAACAAAAGAATTATTTCATTCAAAGAATCATGTACCTTTTAACCACAACTCAAAAAAAAAAGTTTCAGACTGCCTGAAATAAAGGTAACAAAATAAGGTACCTTTTGCTAGTAAAGAGGCTATTCTACCACTGACACAATGGTTTTCAATAACTTTTAGGACTTAACCTTCACCCTACACACCTCCTATACAGTTGCATACATATCAGTACCACAGGTAACAGCGTAGTGAAACACATACATATATAGAACTGTGGGTAGCTGAGAAAACACAGACCCTTTTTGCAAAACTCAAAGCTTTAAATAGTTTCTTATCCTAGAAACTAAGAAATGTATGAATCTGACTAACATAAAATATGCATAGCAGATTAAAATTAACATGGATTCACTCTGCAAAGGTGAAGGACCATCTAAAAAGATGTATTGTGTGTACCAAAACAGTCTTTGAAACAGAAGTATCAATGCAATTTAAGCAAGTTTCCCATTTACTGTGCTTTGGTCTGCATTGTGAAGCCTTCTCAGAAAGTAGAAACTGGATTTTTTAACATCTTTTTTTAATGAAACTGAAGTAGAAGATGGACTCCAGGAATCACATAATGCACTCCAACTGCAAATAGGCATTGGGTCTTTGGAACCAGGCTACTAGTAGTCTGAAGTTAAAAAAAAAAAAAAAAAAAAAAAAAAAAGAAATGTGTATAGTGTGGACACCATATGTGTAAGCATGAATTTTAGGAACATCGCAAGAGGCCCTAAAAGAGTTAGTGATACTGTGATATTAAGGTTTGATATTTGAATTAGTCTGAAGCCAGGAGTAACTACTGCATTCCCAATGTCATCAAACCATTTTTTAACATTGATAGCTGACAAAATGTCAAATCTTGAGCTTTCTACTAACCTTTGACTGAATAGTCTCCCTTGTATCCCAGCCCAACATAATTGAGAGCAAGGGATTCCAGTTAAGGAAGAAATACTTAGAGATGATATCTTAAATAGATTATAATGATTTAAAAGCTGCTCAGAAGCTTGGAATTGTAGAAGCATTTCTATTGGATTACTCAACACAATTCATATAAGACTATTAAAATTGCATGATAAATACTTCTCAATTAACTACAAGGACAAGTCCATCTCATTTGTGTAACAAAAATTTTATATAATGTAAATATCTTTACATTTAAAGATACCAAGCTGACTACATTTAAAATGTTAAAAAGATTTTAATCTGCCTCAGTTCTTACCTATGTGGGTATTTTTTTTCTTGATGACTATGAAAGAAAAGAGTGGAATTAGGTTCATGTATGATAAATGAGATTCTAAATAAATAAGAACTGGGTTTAAAATTCTATCTGATTTTCTGAATTCTTGAGGAACTCAAAACATTAATTGTGCATTATTGATTCAATGAGGAAGTGCAATCATTCTAAATCTATGGACCTGCATATACTCAGGTAAGTATCTTGCTCGCTGTCTTCAAAGGATAAGGAATGAATATAAGTAGTCAGGAGAGCAGTTTCTAACCTAATTGTATGAACAAATGTCCAGAAATTAGCCCAGTCTTCACTGGGGAGTCCAAACACCTTCCTGCAATCATACAGGAGTGACCAGCTGTATGAATGTGCGTGGAGCAAGCACTCAAAGAAGAAAGGCTTATTTACAGTGCTTGGGATTCTTCTGAGATTCCTACATTCACTTCCAAATTTCCTTGCCTTTTCTCTGGAAGTCTTGTTATGTGGAAATGTGTAGTTGATAGCTAACTGAAGGTCTTATTGCAGGCATGCATTTTACATCTGAGAATGAAATAAGTAGAAAGACTGGAAAATATGTAAACTCTTTAGATAATGCAAAAGCAGGAATAAAAAAGGTCCTTGGCTTCAAGAGCCTTAGTACATGATCACTTACAAAATAAATATTCATGTGTACAAGATAGCTCAAAGAAATCTGGTTATTGGTGAGTAACTTTCCCTTTCTTTGTTATCAGTGCACTTTTCAACTGGAAATAACCAAGATGAGATACTGACTCCAGCCATATTGCTGTAGCATTCTTTTTGGATTGATGTAGTGTCACTTTTGAAGACATGCCAGGGTAAAATAAGCACCCCACTTCTTTGGCTTGGAAAATCTGGCTCCCCCATCTTCATCACCTACCTGAGCTGGGATTTATGTAGCTTTTGGCAAGCACAAATGAGGCTTCTCCCCCAAATTCCTGAACATATATTTAAGCCAATCATATGCACACATACACACACATTTGCCAAATACCATTGATTTTACTGGCTCGTTGTATAAAAAGATACATAAAATTTGGCTTCATATCCTTTTCCTTATTCTCATGCTGTCTACTCTACTATTTAAAAATATTTCTCCCTTCAGAATATATTATACATGACCTTTATGCTTGTCCATCTCTCCTGAGATATAATAAAGACATGATAGAGTTCCCATACTCATTATTTGCAAATCTGTATAACTAGTACTAATCTTACACACTTAGCTAACAAATACTATTTTAGGAAGTCAGGGTTTTGGGGGGGGGTTTACTGTTAAGTTATTGCCTAGTGAGAACTTGTGCTACAGTGTACCAGAGTGAGCATCCATTTTTTGTTCATACTTATTCAAATACCCTGAAGTGCTTTATTTTACTCATAGAGCTCACTGGGGTTCAGCTCCAACATCTAATCTGTACACTTAAACATTTAATTATTAGTAATTCCTACACAACCAGCACCTTCAGTTTTACATGAGTATTTTCTAATGATTTCTTTTTAAAACCCATTTTATAGTTGCTGGAAGATTCTGGGAAGTAGTGATCAGAAAGAGAGTGTACAAATCCACATAAAAGACTCATCTGCTACAGCCGCTCCAAACAGTATATGTCCCAGGTCCACAGTGTACCTACCACAGGTGCTATACTTTGAAACTGGGGAAAAAATAGGTAAAACTCAGCATATAATTAATCATATTTTAAAATACTAAGAAATTCTAGAGTTCTTTAAAATTAAGATTTGAACATAACTGACTTCTGAAATATATTATATACATTTGTGAGTTCTAAATTACAAGTTAGCAAGCCTGAAATGAAGAACATACATATGCATCCATCTGTTGGTGTAAAAAGTTCTGAACAAGCACAGAGATCTATGTTATTGAAGATACAACTGATCAATTCAGAGCCAAAATTGTGGTTCTGATGAGGGGACTTGGAAAAAGAGACGTTTGACTACAGAATTGTAGAGGTTTTTTATCACAGGTTCTACCAGAGTGGAAAATGAAGGTTCTCAATCACTTTTCCAATTAATAGTGGTGGCCCTATGGGATGAGCACGTGCAGAGCACCCAAAACTTCTCAGTGGTACAGAATCAATTTTTTATATGCAGTACATGCAACCCTGACAGAGCTGTGGCTGTTGTCCTGCCTGCTGATAACTTCTGAGTCTTTGGCTTCAGCTGCCTTCTACTGATTTGCTCTCTGAGTATAACTTTGAGGGGGGGAAATAAAAACTCATCAACACACCTTTATTTTACAAAGACAGCAACAATGTTGTGTAATGACAGCTTATTTCCTTTAAGAATGTTTTGAGATTTGTATTCTTAAATAATTTCAGAAAATTAAGTAGAACTTTAAAATGTATTCCATAATTAGGAATTAGCAGAAGACAACGTTGCAAGAGCTGATAGAAAGAAATCCAAAGTAGAATCACAGCTGATGAATCATAGAATCATAAAATAGTTTGGGTTGTAAGTGACCTCCAAAGATCATCTAGTTCAACCCATGCAGGGACATCTTCAACTTGATCAGGTTGCTCAGAACCCCAACCAATTATTCAGTGGTGATTTATTTCAGAGAGAAGTGTAATAGAAAGAAATAGAGGAGATTCAAACTGTTAGGCCAAAAAGTTCTGAATAGTACAGGTCATGGGTTCATTCAAAATGTGTTTCTTTTCTGAAGAAACACATTCTGTGTTATTGGGGGCCATCAAAGGAAAAGGACAGTGCTCTACTTTCTGTTAATCAGTGGACTGCTGCCTGCTGTAAAACCCAAAAGACAGGTTAAAAAAAATGCTGAATTCCTCAGTTTCCTGGTCACAACAGCAAGCTGGCTGTGATCAGGTCACCACCAGTAAGTAATTGTATAATCACTGCATAACCCATTGCTAAAACCAGAAAGATAGCTAGTCTCTGAGGTTTATACTGAAAGTGTTTAGTCAAAAGTATCGCTACAAGTTGCTTAAAAATCATATGTCTACACCACCACCTTATTTCTAAATCTTCTTTCTTAACAGTAAAAAGAGCTGTCCCTTACAAAAAAATGAAATATTTTTTCAGATATTGGAATTTCAATAGGTTTAAGTCTACCTAGGAAACTTAGAGGCTCCTAGAAGATACCTGTCCACTTAGAAAAGTGGGGTCTGTGAAAATGACCTGAATATTAATGGTACTAGTGTTGGTTTTGGCAATGATCTCATCATCACATTTGCTTCGAACAAAGTAGCAATAAGAAATTCTGTCTAGGAAGACACATGGCAGACTTATAATAACTACAGAAAATCATCAGCACCTTATAAAGCACTGTTAAATCCTTTTGATATTCCGGACAACTCCCTTTTCTCCAGTTCTAATTAAGGATATTGGTTATATTCTTAGCAAGAAATCAGTTAAAATCCTGTGTACCATCACTTTTTAAATTTTATTTTGTGGATGAAAGCTGAGCTAGTTGTTGTCTACATAGCCAAGAAAGGAAGGAATGAACAAACAAACAAATGAAATAAGAACAAATGAAGGAACAAAGGGAGGGACAAAAGAAGAGCAGCATTGGGAACATCTTTGAGAACAGAATGAAACTTGGATAGAATAAAGGTAAAAATAAATGAATGAAGCTTAGGTGGTGACTGTGTGGACATTTAGGATGGGTCACTGGCTCCTCAGACTGAACACCTCACTTAGCATATGTGAAAGCATTCCACAAAAAATATTCTGCATTTCTTCTTATTCTTTCTGTATTCAAATGCCTAAGTTTGGAAGCAGACACTCCATGGTTCTGTGCAGTAAAGAGTTGTAACACCCATCATCAGAATTACAAGAAAATGCATTTCTCCTTCAGTAACAGCTGTAGGAGAGATTGAGGATTATCCTTCTAGATTTAGTCCATGTCCACACTGGCACCAGTGTTTTACACAGCCCCAGCTAGGCAAGCGTTTTTGCATCTGGAGATGGCAGGCTAACGCACAACTTTCAGTGTGAATTTATCCTCTGTGAAATGACCGGGAGAGTGAGACGGAATGAATAGCTCTATTGAGCTTAGAAGCGTAGGAGAAAGTGAATGAAAAAAAGGAAGATAAGGAATAAAATGAGACATAAGAAAGGGTAGAAAATGAAAGGACTCTATTCATACGTATTAAACGTGTGCAAAGTCACTTGCCATTAAACAAAGTAAAAATTAGAAGGGACTTCATTGTCCATCTGATTCCATTTATCTGATAATGAACACTTTTTATACTCGTAATCCTGAACTCTCATTTTAAACCCACATTAATGAGATGATCAGGCTGTTTTACTATTGCCTTATGAACCTTGCCAAAGAGAACTCATTTTCTCAGATCATTTGCTGTAGTATCAGTCCATTGTTTCATCCTGACCAGACTGTTATAACACTGCTTCTGTTTCACCTGTTAGTTTAAAATTATACAGATGGATAAATTAAAGTGCTTTGACATTCCAGTAATCACTTTTTTTGGCTGAGGAATCTGGTTCTGATTGTCAGTAACCAAAACAGTGGTTTCAAAATATTAACATTTATCCATTTTAGCACAACCAAATTTTCTTTTACCGATCACGTAGTTTCATATGTACCGGAGTAGGTTTTTATGCTCTTGCACGCCTTTTATTCTTCTTATTCTGAGGACTTTTGTTTGTACATGCAAACCAATACCTTTCTTGTAACCATTTTTCTTTTTTTAAAACATACACAATGAGGTTTATTTTGAACTTTTACATCAATGAGGGTTATGCCAGGAGCAGCAGTCTTGTATGACTTTTTTGGGGAGGCTTGTGTTTCATACATATAGGGTTTGCTACTGTTGAGCTTCAGACTTCTGGTCTCCATCTCAAGTTTTAAAGCACATTACAGTATGCTGCATGTGCCGACCCTAGCTAAAACTATGCCAGCATTTCCATAATAAAAGCTCTTATTTCCAGAGGTTCCAGCTGTACATTCAGCTGTAAAAATGTGCACTAGGCTAAAATTGGATGTACAGGATTTCAATGTGGAATTACTACAAATTAAAAAAACATTCCACTTGATGATTTCTGAGCTATAACTTCTGAAAAAGTAGTTTGTGAGATTTCTTTTTGCCCTCTCATCTTGTAAATCAAAAAGCAATTCAGCTTTTTCAAAATAATTATGTAATTATGTGATAAGCCTGTTTCTGCTTCCACAGAAGGCTTGCTCTGTACCTTAGACATGGGAATTGGTTTTCATGTATACAACAGAGGTGAGCATATGTAGTTGTTTACTGAGAAGAATTCAAAAATGACACACTATCATCCTGCCTACACAGTTCACTGCTACTGATGTTTTTTGCTCATTAGAATCCTACTCCTGCAAAAGCAGGGATGTGTACATCGATATATAATTTTGGTTTCTTGGCAGGGGGCAGAATTCATAATGCACTCTGTCTTAAACTAGCTGTGGAAACCTTGTTGCTTTTACTTTATTTTTTGTGCTTTGTGCACTTCTTTTACTTCACTTAGAATAAAGGCAGAAATAATACTAAATATTGAATTAAATTCTGGCAGGTCTTCCTATTTCTCCCTACTCCTATCTGTATAATTCCATTAAGCTTTCCTAGGCCCATTCTCAGTGATCCCATGTTAGACACCTTGCCTGCCTCAATGCCAAATTCTGACTCAGGTGATGCACAGTTTTCATCTTTTTGTTTATGTGGATTTTTCTCTCTTACAAGGATATCTATAACTTATCCTTATTGACAGACCTTTCTGAGAAGAAATGTATATAAGTTTCAGAGAGTTAATTGTATTCGTTCTGCTAGTGGGCAGACAGGAACATGCAAGGCATCCCTTCCACAGCCTTCACCACAACCTGTGACTGTTCTGCAGTCATGGGGCACATTTGGAAACAAGGGCTTAGAGGTGCCTGAACCCCACAGGTTGCTGGTCTTGCTCCTGGATGGGCAAAGAAAGCAAAGAGAAACTGTCTGCTTATTCAGAGGCACCAAATCTTTGTCTGTCCACACCATCGTGTGATGGGAAGTAAATGACAGGATTTTTTTATCCACATTATGAACATGAAAATATCTAGATTAAAAAATATATATGAACCAGTAAGTACCCTGATGCTAAGTGTGCTATAATTGTGTGGTGAGTCTGTTCCAGAGATTTAGAAATAGGTCCTCCCTTCAGCATCAGTTGTTGTTACATTTGAACATCTGGTCCATAAGTATTTCTTGTCAGGAGAAAAAGTATACTACTGTGTGTGACAAATCGAGGTTAAAGCAATCTAGGGCAGCACAATAAAGCAATTTTAAAGCTCCTTTTTACTGATAAGGCAAATAAGCAGCAAACAAAATATTTTTATCTATCTACCAAATTATTTCTTGTACTAATATGTTTTGAAAAGCTCAGATATGCATGTAAGCCAATAGAAGGTGAAGTATAACACTCTTTAAAGTGCTTAGCAGAAGACAGGTAGGAGAAGCTTCTTTAAAGGCTTTGGTATTGCCCGTGGTTCCTTCTAATAAAGTTAAAATGAAGAAAAACAAAAAAAAATATGGACAAAACCCACTGGTTTACATAACCTTAGTTTATATCTATACAAGAGTTTCACATAAAGTAGCAAACTACATAAAAGAATGAAGATCAGAAGACTGCATTCCCAAATCAAATTACTGTGTTTTCTTATTTTCTGTACAATACAAAATAGAATGGAAAACTAAAGTGTGGATGTTACTATAAAAAGAAATAAGTTAGAATTCTGAATGTTTATGACAGCTGCTGATTTCATTTACCACAAGCTAAAACCTACAAAGCATTTTGCTTCATAGCACATGAAATAGTGGAATATACTACACATACCTGAATTATAAAATACATAAACAGGAAAAGCTAACGATTCTACACTGGTGTGAGAAAATGGGGTGCACAGCTCAAGTGAAAACTATTTATCAGTTGTATAATATCAATAGTGTGTAGAAATACTTTAAAAGCATGAAGAGTGTTCGTGCCTTTAGAGCCCAATCTGGACACAATGACCACTACGATCCCATTGTGTTCTTTTTTTTCAGGAGTGGGTGAAGGTGCAGAATCCTTACAGTTTTGTGCCTTATTTTCATGTTCTTGGATGTTCAGTCTGTAGGCAAGGTTCTGCTTGGGTTTTTTTTCCTTTTAAGGAAAAGTGGGGGGAAAGGAAAGAAAAAAAGAAAAGCAAACCAAGCCTCCTTCAGGAACTTAAATATATGGCTGTTAGCCACACGAAGATCCGGACTGGTGTATGTGCAGGGTCAAAGAACGATTCCCCATCAAAGCCATTGCCCCTTCCTTGTCCCTTTGTACAAGGGAAAATCCTGGGGAAATGGGCAAAAGGAGGTGGAAAAAAGTGGTTTATAAACTAGGACCGCCGGAGGATAACATATTTTCTTTGTGGAACTACTGCAAATCGATACACACTCTGCTACCCATGGATAAAGTAGATGTGAGTATCTCACTCCTTGGTATTTTAATGAATCAAGAAGGAATTTCATAGAAGGGTAAAACTGGTCTAAATGCACCTTTTAGCATCCTTGGGCAGAGATCTTGGGCAGATAGGAGGTATACACTTTTTTATAACATAAAATGTAACAGCATCTTATATATCTACTGCTATATGAGGGTTAAAGTCCAGCTTTCAAGAAAAAAATCATATGAAAAAGGTCTGCAGGCCAGTGATACATCGCTAAAGGCTAATCTGCATCCATGAACATTTTCAGGAGTGTTGGTGAGGCAGGAATTAACATTGCAAAAAGAGCAATCAGAATGTCCAGACCCCCTACAGCTATGCTGGTGCTATGTGTAGACACTGGACACTGGCACATGGATAATTCTGTATACAATATAATCACGTTAATACAACTTCTGTTTGTCATTTGAATCCCTTGGATGGTGTCTGCAATATCCTTTAATGGTAGCTAAAGCCAAACAACCAACTCTTATCAAGTCTATAAGTAGAATGGGACTTTCAGAAAAAAAGACCTACCAGCAAGAAACCAACCAGAATATTTTGTCTTCTGTCCTTTTGGTCTGTACAGAAGCATGTAAAACATCTTATAAAACTTTAATACTACATTTGTAACCTGAGTACGTGGGTGGGCAGGAAAAGAGGGAGCTTGGGTTTTTTATTTCATAACAGCAACAGCTTTTAAAGAGAGAGAATGAAACACTGATCCTATTAATTGAGGTCAAACTCATCAATTTTAAAGGATTCGAGATTTCACTGTCTTGCTAGTCAAGCCATTTATTTCTGTGACCTCTACAGCAATTTGTTTTTATAATATACATGTTTGTATAAATACCTTGCCAAATTTTACATAGTCTATTACTCATTTCTGTTGCTAAAGGTGACTCTCTCTTTATTATGTAGCATTGACATCTAGATGGGCTCCTCTTTCGGTACTGTTAGTATAGGTATAGGGTTAGACTCCTGCAGAAAATCTGGAAATAACAAGAAACAATCACTAAGAGTTTCCAGCTTTTTAAAGATCACCAATGAGCAATGGAGAGATCACTATCAGTGATGGATGGACATCTTTGTGTTATAACACTGAATGTTAGACTGTGCACAGATTTAGAACACACTATTTTCTTCTATAAAAGTGACAGTTTATTCAGCAAAATAAAATTCTAACCAAACAATCTCTAGAAAAGTAAAAGGCTCTTCAAGACTAACATTTGATCAAGCAGCATAAATTCATCCCATGCAGAAGGAGTCTATAGGTAACTGGAATTTGTTAATTTATGTTTACTTGACGTTATGGACTTAAAAATAATTTCTTTACATTACTTTGGTTTTTTATCAATATATGCATGCAGGAAAATCCAATGACTGTTTTCCAGTTTTCACCTTCTGTCCTCTTTGCTTCCCTCCCCTGTTCCTTCTGTTTGACTGAACAGAAAAAAGGATGGGAGTAATAAGTCAGAATATAAGAAAAAAGGGAGGTACCTTTAAAAGTGTTTAAATACAAATTTTGAATAATTTGGTATTTTTAACTGCTAAATTTAAAAGCATAATCTGGAAAAAAAGCCTAGGGAATATGTAAAAAAAAAATAAAAAATTAAATGTTGAAGAAACTGGTGAATGTTTTGAACAACAAACAGTTCTTGTACTTATCAAGTCATATTTACTTGTGATAAGTCAAAGATCTTTGTATGCCTGCAGTTTTCCCTCAGTGTCTTCATACAATGAAGCTCTGTCCACCTCTCAATAATTAGGCAGATTTGTCCTTAGAATTCCTCAAAGACCACATGCAATGTGGTTCTAAAGGTAAAGCTAACAGATATATATCTGTGTTTACAATACACAGTATGAAAAAGCAGGTGAAGAAAACCTTTTATTTTCTTCTGGAGCTGAGGGCCAGTGAAAAGTACTGCATTAAATCATTCAAAAAGGAAAGAAACTGAGCTGTCCAAAACACTGCATGGCAAACAGTTTAGAATGAAAAATCCTGTTACTCTGGAGTTGGAGAGGTAAATTTCCTGGAACCAGACTCACCAGCTGAGTCCCAGCTCACCAGTGTTTTTTGTAGTGTGTTACTACAATATAAGCAAACAATAACTGCAGATACTCAGGCTTGTTTTGTGTACTTTATTCCGGTTTGTTGACTCTCATATCTGTACCCTTCCCTGACGGTGCCTGGCTTTTTCTCCTCAGAAAACATGCCTTGAGTTGGCAGTTATTTTACCTTTCTCCCTCTTTACCTACTGTCTGCATTTGAAGAGCCTTTGATGTCTGTGTGCAAAAGATAAATGTGGGTCTCCTGCAACCCTGGGAGTAGCAGGCTTCAGTCAGAGAGACATCTGCAGTGATCTTCTCAACTAGGGGGAGGGAGGAGTTCTCCCACTATTAAACCAAAATTTGCTTTAAAAGAAGAAAAGAAATCTATTGAAATACTTTCCTCTCTAACCCCTCCCTTGTAAGCATACAAGCCCATTTGGTGCTTTCTTGTTCTCTAGTTGTCATGTCTTAAAACAGAAAGCTTTTTGTTTCCTACTATATGCAACATCAAGCACAATACCAGCACTGAGAATATTTATCACCATTGTGATTCCTCTCAGTATGTACACATTAAATAGTTTATGTTCTAAATGAATGGATATGAAGAGAATTTAGTTTTATTATGGATGAAAGTCCTGAGAAAGAATTCTGAAATAAAGATTTCAATGTAAAGAAGATGTGCCAGTGAAAGAATAGGTATTACTTAAAGGCTTCCTGTTTCATTAGCTGTGAGAAAACTTCACTGCAGAATTCCCTGTGATAGTTAATCCTATTCACAGGCCCTCTCTGTAGGTTATTTTGGAATTTCTGCTATAACAGGTATAAGGGAAATTTTCCTTACTCCTCTGACAAATGTCTGTGTTACACAAAAAGGAAAAAAAAAGCAGAAGAAAACCCAGAAACATGTTTAAGTCCACCACTTCATCGCTCTGATAATTTCAGCTTTTTACTGCATAAATTGATGCAATGCAAAAGCTTTTCCAACACTAGAGGGAAAAGCTGCAAAAAACCAGACTCATGCGAATCATTCCAGTCCATCAGAAAAAAAACCCAAACCTTCCTTTGTATTTACTACTATAAATATAATTAATACAAACACTCTATAGGTATAGGTTAAAAGAAATATAGTTTGCAATTCTTTTAGTGATTCCATCTATCTGTACATTGTATTTGCGTAGGTTAGAACAGCTTGCAAAATGTGTTTACATATATGTACATGCACGTACACGCTAAATCATGATGGGTAATGATTCATAGAAACAAGGAGAAAAATAAGCAGAAAGTCTGGATTTGGTCATTAATATTTTAATTCAGAAAGTAAAAAAATAATACTTTTAATGTATGATATGGGGATACTTGTGGTATATTAAATACACATGCTATGCTTGCATTCTATACTACATATATACATACACACATATGCAAACACATGTACATGCGCTAAGAATGTATGCATTGTATTTAGAATAAAGATATTGACTATAATTGGTCAAATCCATTGCCATTCCAAAGTGATTAGTGTGAAATCGTAACAGTGAGCTGTGTTTATTTGCTTATCCTATTTAAAGGTGTATATCAAATACATTTATTGGTGTTCACACTGATGTAAAATACTAGATTCAGTAGAAAAGAGATTGTGTAACAGGAATCTGAGTAACAAGGATTCAGGTTGCTACCCCAACTGTGCTGATCTAGTATCTGTCTGCTGTCAACTGGGCGGGTCCCACTTTCCCTTTTCCCTTGCTTGCTGTCATGTGTATGCTCCATCACTTCTCTTGTAGTACTACCAGCATTAATCTAACCTCATGGTTAGCTGACCACGGTTAATATGATAAAACTACCTCTTAGACAAGAAGAAAGTAAGTTGCGGGAAGAAAGATTACATGTCTGGACCTCCTGGAAGACTTCAGTGGAGATGTAGCTTATTAAAGATGACATAAATGGTCACGAAATAGTTCTTTCCAATGAAAGCAGCTTGAGGTATAAGTTATGCCAAAAAGGTAGTCTTTGACAGAGAAGTTGTCATATAAACCTCCAGCAAGCCATCTGAGAAGGGAAGACAAAGACCTTCCTAATTTAATTTTAAGGGAAATACACAAAATGCAGTTTTTCATTCATTTTTGTCAGCATCTTCCATATATCAATGTAACTCCATTCTTTTTTTGAGAAATAGCACCTGAGGGGGTGCTTTTGTGCCCTGCCACATTCCCCAGTGTGTTCAGAAGGGATGTGCTCTGTTCCATCCACTGGCCAGGCCAGGGGTTTAGAAAGGAAGAAGCATCATCCCATCACCGGCAAAGCTCTTCATCACGCAGGAAGGCATAGAAGTGGCCCATCTCTGCTCTGAGGGAGTTTGTCATAGTGACTAAACCCAGTAATTTCTAACATTTGGGGTAAAATTAGCTGTAATCCTTATGCCTCCAGTGCTTTGATTCAGATCTAAACCAAGCAGTATTTGAACATCCACTGATACGATCTGTGAATGACTGTTTTGACATGAGAATCAAATGGTTTGAACCCTGCATGGCCAAGTCCCCATATGTGACAGCATTACCTGTATATTATATGTGCATATAAAAATGGTTATACATATAACAGATGCAATATAAATCCATACACACACACACACGTATATAAATATATTTTAATTAAAAAACCCCACCCTTATGTTTGTCCTAATCAGACAAGGACATATCTGTAATGTACCCATTTCTCCTTTGTGAAACGTGCCTAACTTGAGCCTTACTTTTCCTGGTACTGCACACAGCTGCCTCAGGTGTGCCTAAGCCCAGCTTCAATGAGACTGCAAGTTAGTGCGGATGGTTGTAGGGAAGAAAGGCTGAGAACATGCACTTAGTGTAAGGCAACTCTGACAATTTTCTCATCCGAGTCATGGCTATAAAAAGGTCTCGGAAACATTTCACTGTAATTGCCCAAGTATTTAGTAGCATAAACAATTAAGCAGTTTTGCAAAATGCCTGAAAACTTTGGTCAGCAGCTGCAAAGAGATATTTGAACCTAACTAAAGATGGATCCAAGTACCGAAAGGAGTGGATTTGACCATAATTTATATTTTAAGAACATTTAAGTTTCTCAGGCACTGAAGACTCACTGAAATGCTAATCATGGAAATGCTAACTTATATAGATTATTAACTGTGTTTTTTTAATAAGGACTCCTGAATAGCTTGCCTAAAAAAACAAAAATTACACTGTATGATTGGTCCCTATCTTACTTTAACTCCAGCTGCAAGAGAGAACATTTAATACTTTCCTGTGTTCAAAACCACCAGGAAATGTGGGGGCAAATCCAATCTTTAGGGTCATATAGTTTTATCTTCTGTATTTCTCTAGCTGAATGTTATTTTTTTTCCTCCTGTGTAGAGCCCACTAACTAAATTAACTCTTCCAGAATGGCTTTTTGTCTTGATGTGAAAATGTCATACAATGGACAATCCAATACTTCCCTTGATGGAATGTTCCAACTTCAAATTGTTTCTTACAAACATTTCTCAGGAGACAGCAAGAGATCCTTCAATTTTAATAAATGATACACCCTAAGGTAAAAATGATGTAGCAAAAGTAATTCCAGTTGGTTTGTATATGAAGTGTCACTAAAGTCAATTAAAGGACCAATGGCTTTTTGTTTATCTATGTCAAGAAAGCTGTATAAATGGCAATTGTAGGCCTGGGTTTACATAGTGGAGAGTCTTTTAGATACAATCCAGTAAAATCAAAGGATCAGCATAAATATTAAATGAGTTTTTTTCAGATTTCTATGGGTTTAACTGAGAAGAATCTGTATAAAGTTATAAACAGCTGAATTAATGGAAGCCTTAAGAAGTACTTCACTTTAAAAAGGCTACATCAGAGAAACATGAACAAAGTATCATAGGAAAGGAAGGAAACAATGAAATCCAACCTGAAAATGTAACATATTTGTGACTTCTGAATGTTTTCTTATACTTAACAGAAAGGAATATTTTGAAAGAGGTAAAACTGTAGAAAACTTAGGGGCAATTTTGGCAAGAAAAAGAAATATGACCTTGGAAGGTCATACAGCACAAACAAACCCAAGATATTCTGATCTGCTATATAGACATACTGATAAATACATAGCTGATTTACATCATCGAAAGGGAAGTAAGGATCCCTTTCTGTATAGCACTTGATTACACATTTGCAATATGATGCACAGTTTTGGGCACCTCAACACATGAAACTTGTCAAGAAATTGGAGGAAATGATTAAATGACTAGAAGGCTTGATTTATGAGTTATAGTATATCTAAGCAGATACACACTAAATATAGTGGTATGAATACCTTATAACTACCTCAGAACATTCATAAATCTTACAAGGCTGCTGCAGAGGAATAAAGATTGATAACCTCTTGAAAGGGGTAAACTCTTTGCTCATACCACTCAGATCGATGTTGTTCTCAGGGTAAGACACTCCACAGCGAGCAGAGGAAGCAGAATCAATCTTTACATGCATAAAAGACTTATTTTTAATTGCAGTTGTATGCAGAATAGAAAAAAATGAAGAAAAATAGACATCAGAACAGAAAAAAATCTACTGATGATCTAAGATAATCTGAAAAAAACCCCAGATATCACAACTAAAAAAACCTCTACAAATTGACCAAAGGTGGCTTTCCCAGAATGAAGAGCAGTATATTTCACTGTTCTCATTCTGTAATTTGAGGCATGTACTAAATCCTGCTCTCAGATTCTCCTTCCCCCAGTTTTGTCTTCTTATACCAGTTCTTAGTGTTTTTGCAGAGATCATGTTCCCAGCCCATTACTCCGACTTGTTTCTTTCTGTAGACTCAACCTATAGTTTATCCCATTCTTTGAAAATATACAGGATACTATTTTTTTTTTCTCTTTATAGCTGACCCTAGCTGTCACAAGCAGCCTGATTTTATTCACAGACAGACAATGCTCATAGTCAAAGTGCTTTTATTTGTCGTCAGACTAGTCAATGTGTTTCATCTGAAGTACTAGGTAGAAACAAAAATGTGTATAAAATATTAATGATCTTACTGTTGTGTACTCATTATTTCAATAAGAAAAAAATGAGGCATAAAAATCAAATATAATGAGGCCATTAGAGAAGAAGAAACAAGGTAATCAATTTCTAATATATAACACCACTATAATGATATTAGCTATAATTTAAACAAAGTAATCTGTTTTTGTTAGACATGCAAAATGCAAATGAGACATTTTAGTAGCTCCCATCTCTTGTGGAAGTCACAGTAGTGATGTTAATGAGGAGATGATAAGGTTAATAAATATTTGCTTTTATTATAGTGTTAATTTTTTAAAGCTATAAAATTTTGAGTTGACAACTTCCTTTTTAAACTTGAAAATACCACTTCAGATAAAACTAAGCTTTTCTTTTCACAAACACAAACAGAAAAGTATTTATACACACCTGTGACACTTGCATTTTTCCTGAAGCAGCCATGCAATATCATAACCACATTGTGGCTCTGAATGTATGATAAAATCAAATAACTGGAACAATGATCAGGTTTTTGAACTTTTCCTGATGTACTTACCAATGCTCGAGAGGTAAATCACTGTAAAAATGAATGTTCAAATGTAAATTCCACAAGTGTATTTATATCACTAATTTATCCTCTGTTTGAGTTGCATTTGAGGTCATATTTTGCCCTCTGAGAATAAAGAATACTGTATTTTATTATCTACAGTTAGGATCAAATGCTAACATTTACAGAATCAAAGCTTCAGCAAAAATTACTGAATAGAACAATACATAAAATACACTGAAATTAGTACAAGAAGGAAAACCCAGGTAAGGAAGCCTTTGCATTTAATCTTCTTTTTAGTGTTTTCTAAGACAACTAAAGTGTCAGCACTAGCATGGCCTAAAAATACAATAAAATAATAAAAAAAAAAATTAAATACATCACCTCTATAAATTTTAATGATAAATCTTTGGGATTCTTAAAACTTTGGGGAGATTTTTAAAAGTGTTGCACAGGCAAAACCAGATAAAAATAATAGAAGGGTCATTTTGTCCCTGAACACTTGTCAGTGAGAAAAGACAGCAACTATGTACTAAGGAGCCAACAGAGCATATTTAGTCTAAATGAGGTTGCTGTTGTGCCTTTTTCAGAAAATAAACTGTAAAGGAAATTCTATAGGAAAGTTTGATATTTCCATTCCATTTTTAAACAAAAGATATTTCAAAGGTTTTAATACACTTGGAATGAATATTCAAGCACATGAGAGCACATCTGAACCAAAAATCTGAAGGCAAATTTTTCACATACAAGTTGATTTGTTTCAGCAGGAGTTCCCTTATCAACTTCCGCAGTTGTAGTCATTTGACATACTTTCAAAAGCCTTAACTATAAACTTCTGAAGTTCAGACTTCATTTATCAAACTACCTAATCCAGTTTCAAATCTTCACACTTTCTATGGGAAATTAAATAATATATGTATCTAAAACTTAGAGCACAATGACATCCACTACTTTTTCCAAATCAAGCTTACTGAAGATAAATTGGTAGCTTACAAAGTTTGCTGTATCAGCTCAAAACCTCTTAAAATGGTAGCTACCCTAAAGACCATTAAAGTAACAGGTTGTATGAAGTATATCTGAAAACCAATTTTAATTGCAAATAAGCTTTTATCAGTTCATAGTTGGCAATAACCATCTGGAAGTATATCATCTGCGATACTAACTAGTTTTAAAACAAAGTCTGCTTTCTGCTTTGATTTGAGCTTGGGAATCAAAGGAGCAATTAAATGTTTCATTTTGGTATTACAGCTTTCTTCTTGGATCTTAAGAAGTATTTAAGGTGTGTTTTAAACAAGCTTACATCCTCTTCAATAGTTTGGCTATATTTGATTTTTAAAAAACACAGTTCAGAATGATTTTATAGCCAATTCTGGGAAACAAGTTCTTCTGGAAAATTAAGCTTTGAGTTTCTGGGCTAAACAAAAATAATGGAAGAACTCTCTTTTTAAATTTGCTTTTTTCCTTTGAAGCTCTTTCTACCTTGTTTCAAGGCCACCCAAGGTATTGCTTTGTGCCAATTGCTGGAACTTCATACACAAAGTCACCAACCACAATTCAGTGAGGGCTTTTGTGGACTGATGCTGATAACTTTATTCTATGCCTTTTTGACCTCCACATTAGACTACTGAAAAGCTTTATTTTATTACCTCTTTCATAAAATGCTGTCTGAGTTCTTACTAACACAAAAATCTGTTGAAAACATTTTAAGCCACACTAAACAACCTCAGTTTAATCTGATAGTCTTTGGGGAGTTAGATCAATACTTATTGTCAAACATTTATTAAATTTTATAATTGCAATAGCTTTCAGCATACTCTGGAACATGTATTTATATAACTTGCTGACCCCGATTTGCCTATTCACAAGTAAAGATTTTTATGTCCTATACTACAAAACAGTATTGCGCATCTACTTTTAATTTGTGTCTCACTCCTGTACTAGTTTGAAATTCATTCACAGACAGCGTTCGATGCTGGTTCAATAAACTTGAAAAAAAAAGGAAAACAAAAATCTGAACTCCATTTTCTTTATTTTTTCTTTTGTTAACTCTAGTTAACCCTAGTTCACACTGTCAGTCTGATTTTGTCCATGGCATTTCTTCACAAAATAGAGAGAGTATGAGTTTGCATGAAAGGTATTACAGAAGCTTGGTTAGTATTTTCCTATCAGAAGAATACATTCGCTCTGGATTACCAGTGCAATCAGTCAGATGAATGAGTTCCTTGAACTCAGCTTAGCGCAGTGTCTGTAATAGCCCCATTACTGAAGCACCACATAACACAGCACCCATCCGTTGGGGTGGTCACAGGAATAAATAAGCACCATGCAAATGAATACTGCTGGTCTAGGCACTTCACATGAGACATAAGACTTTCAGATACTAGTGATTGAGAAAAATCCTACTTAAGCTCTTGTCTTTTCTTTCACTCTCTCTCTCTCTTTTAGCAGAAAACATTAAGGTATCTGAAAGAACACTGCTTGACAAGAAAAGACTGAACAGCTAGACACTTGAACTTTTATTTATCACAAAGCGACCAAAAAAAAAAAAAAAAAAGAGGGGAAAAAAAAACCCAAACCAAAAAACAACCCTATGTCTCTTTAAAAAGGTCTGTCTCCTAAAACAGGCTATGAGGTCACTAGTAAGGCAACATAAAAAAAATTATCACTGACTTACACCTAAAGTTCCAATGTAAAGAGCTTTAATGATATAATCTGTTGACTTTCATACTTCTTAAATTAGGAAAATGTACAATGATGCATGTCAAACATTCAGCAACACTTCTCACTCTAGATGTGATTAAAAAGAAGTAATGTCTGTTGAGAAATGAAAGATTCCTCTGCTTTATTAAAACCAAACATTTCAGCAAGCTGTAGCCTACATATTACACAGAAATCTATAAAATTCCAGTAACATGTGATTTTTGTCACTAATCCAATAATGAGACAGCACAGTCAAACAAGACCTTGGAAATAACCAAAAAAGGGAAAATATGTTCAAAGACAGCAGATCTATATTTTTTAAATAACAGCTACAAAGCTGGATACATTCAAACAATAATAATTTATCATAAGAAAACAGAGCAAGGGATTTACGAGTGGGAGCTCAATCTAGATATAGAATGTAGTAGAAAATAATTCAAGAATAAAAATTAGTTTCTTGTTGAAATAAAAATCACCAGAGAAAAAGATTAAGACATTCAACTTAAGGAATAAATCTGAAAGAAAAAAGATGAACACTGAAGAAAATATCTGGATTATTTTGAGTAAGAAGGACTATTTCATAATTTTAAAGCAAATATGTTGTTTTACAACTTGCCTTAAAATTCCTTTTGAAACAGATGTCATTATTTTGATTAAATTGACCCAAACACTTCTATCTTTTACACACCTTAAACATTTTTGATACCCTATTGATGATAATACTATTTCTCTCTGACTCATTGAAAAATAACACTGTCTATCTGGGTGAATTATCAGTAACATGTTCAACCCCATTTGGTGGGCATCTGACGTAAAACTACTCAAGATTTCCATGATTTCCATTTTATTGAAAGTGCCAATTGCTGTCTCCATTAATGATTGTTAAGTCAATCAACCACAGAAGACTCAGCAACTGGTAGCTGAGCCATGAACGTCATGGAGCTCCTGTAGTTCCTCTGCAAGATGTATAACGTACCATCTATCTATTGAAAGAAAAATGAAATGTGTTATGAATCCTAATGATAAATTTGAACTAATAGCATTATTTAGTCTTATCTTTTCACAGATTTCCAATGGAAGAACATTTCGCTGTCTACATCTGTCTAGCCTTGCTTCTAGCTGTGCCATTGTACACACACACACACAAAAATGCTTGTTACAGCTAAAACAGCGATCACTGAAAGCATTGCTATGCCCTGAATGTAGCTGAATCAGTCAGTACATGATATCTTAAGTTACACAGTATGCTGACACCTTTATTGTTGTGATTAATTTTGTTTAACACTCTAGGCAAAAACCTTTTACTTTATTGCAACCATTTTATTTTTCTTACTGTTACAGAAAAGCAGCTCTATTTGTTTCTTCCTGCTTCATTTTTCCAGGGCTGGGGGCAGGGGTCTGTAGCTAAACTCTTAAAGTGAAGATTTTCTTTCCCCACCTGAACCAAACTTTTCATGTCTTATATCACCTTTCGTTTCTGCTCATATTGTGTCACAAATGTCCCTTCAGAGTTTGAGGTGAATGAACAGTTTCATTTGGGCTAGAATATTTTTTTTCGAGAGAATTCAAATGACATTGTCTGAAAGGAAAAATGTATGTTTATGCAAAATGAAAGCTCTGAGGCTAAACATCTAGTTAAGCAATTTTAACTGCATGTATAATCAAGATTTTCATAACTCTCTCCCCTTTACGTGGTTATTTAAGTTCAAAAGATACTGTTCAGCTAAATGTCCAACAAGAAAGAGGTTTCTATCATATTTACTCCTTGTATTTTCAGAGAAACTATTCTTGCATACAGGCTTGAGAGCTCAGGTTCTTCAGGTTTGCAAAACAAAAGGAGGACCTGGAAGAGAAGGAATCACTGCCTAAAGCAGCCTCCTGTTGTGCAGAAGGTATCCTCACACTAGATGTGCATACATCTGTATAAATTATAGCTCCATCTCTGTAGCACCTTGTCTTATTGCTTTTGTTTAGTAAAAGCTCCACAGATTTGCATAATAGATGTCTGAAAAATACATAGTTCCTACTCTTCAGAACTTACAGTCTAAAATACATATGGAGAAGACAAGGCATTTGGAGAAACTTTAAGGAAAGAATCATTTGGAGTATCTCATAATTTAAATTAAGTTACTGCTTCATAATATTATGGGATTGCTAAAATTAATGACAACAGAGACAAAGCACAACGTTCAGAGATTGGGGTTAAATTCATGACCCGATAACAATGTTTTACAAGGTGTTTTCTAATGAAAAATGGTTTTAGTCAAAGCAGTGCATTCTGTATTCCATATTTTTCATCTACCTTTTTTCTTCTCTGTTGTCCTTCAGCAGTTTAAGGGACTATCAGTAAAGATTTTTTGTGGGTGTATTTTTCTCTTCCCCCATGGCCATCACTAAACCTTAAGATTTCATTGAACTGTTCTGCTAAAAGACTGGAACACTATCATTAAAATTGGCTTTACTTGGAAATCACAAAGCATATATTTCAGTGAATGTGAAATTTCCTGAGCTAAATTTGGCTTGGTTATACCCAAGTGATCTTGTAAGCATGCAGACTATACAGTTCTTTAAAATGTGAGCTATAAATAAATAAATGAAACCCCTTTTAGATGTTTTTGTTGAAAAGATTTCTACATATATCACATACGGACCTATTGTTTCATTTTTCAAGTCCTGTCTTCTTTCCACAATTAAAATGAAGGCCAATTTTCCTTTTTCATTTTTGTCTCCATCTTCTGTATTATACCAAATTCATCTATTTCTTGTTTGTTTGTTTATGTCATATTTGTTGTCTTGTCTTAGAAAGAAATTGTATGGTTAAGATTTCTTTCAACATTTCTATTTTTTAAATCATTCTAAGGAGGTTTTTTTTTTCACTTCAGGCTAATATTTGCAATATGCTAACCAGCATATATATCCATCTGGAAAGAGATTGCCAAAGTAAACCGTATGGTGTTCATTAATCTGAACTGATGGAAGGTGCCATGTTTTTACACCATACCAAAAAGTTATGTACATACACATTCCCTTAAGGAAAATCTCTATTTCAATAACCTAGTAAGTCAGGCTTACAAAAAACCTTTAGTCCAAATACTCACTGAGTGGTTTACAATCTATACTCCTCACAGAAAGAATTACTTTCCTTAGTTACAGTACTGTCTACCATAAGTAAGATCTATTTTCTAGGTTGACACGTGTTCATATTCCACAAACTACTGGAAGTAAATGAAGTAATCAGATTTAAAAAAAAAAAAAAAGTCTAACAACAAATAAATAATAATAAGGGAGAGAAATTTTTACTTGACTTCAAAGGAACTAATAGATTAAGCATTTGTATATGCTTCTCTGGACCAGGGCTTGTTGTGTTCAGCACTAAAGAAAATAATTTGTCTTGCAAGCTGTTTTGTGCTTACACAGGTTCCCATCACAGCTGAACTACATCACAGCTCCGAGCAGTGCCACTGAAGGTTCAGACTGGTCCTATTTTAAATTCCATCTCGTCGTCTTTAAGCATCTGTTTACTTCCATGTTCTCTGCATTCCTCCCAGTTGTAGCAGCTGTTTTTTTCTCTCAGGTCTGTAATGTCTATTCCCTATCTTACATTAATTTAAAGGAATACAGACAGGTCTCTAATCTTCACCTCTTTTTAAAAAAACCCTGTCTTTCTCCAGAGCAAGAAAATTAATGAGTATTCCAGCAAAAGTTGGTCTGAAGTAAATTATTCTGAAATATCAAAAGTTCAGAGAATGAATGCTTAAAAAGTCATACCACAAAAATTGCAGAAAAAAATTATTTAGAAACAAATAATAATTATATAAGTGAATGCAGAAATATGTATAAATTATATATAGCAGAAACATATATTTTCATATAAATACATAAATGGATAAAACTTTTTTTTTAAGTTTTAAATGAGAAATATGCTTTTCTTTCATTGTATTGCACTAATCTTGTCCCTTATTTCTATCCTGAAGGCATAATCTCTCATTTGTAACATTGGATTTGCAACTGTGCAAGTGCTAAAGGCCTGAAGCAAGAAGGAATGCTTCTTTAGGTGAGAAAATAGAGATGAAAGGAACTCTTAGAGAAACGAGAATAATAGTCTCAGAGAATACATTAAAGAGTTGAGAATTAGAAACAAAAGCAGTACAGATATGTTTCTAATTAGAGGACTCATTGGAGTTCTCAATCAGAAGACAGCAGCTCTTTTTCTTTAAAAGAGATTTTGCTGTATCTTGTGTTTCTATTTGAGAATGCAAATTAGCTCTAAGAGTCTGTATAAACTCTGTTATGACTATATCTGACTAGCCCTTCCACCATTTGAAGAGCAATTATTAGCAAATGGTTATTGTCTTTACTCCCTTACCTTCCTGCTCACACAGGTGGGCAGATCAGCTTTGGGAGCAGACCCTGCCCAGCACCTACCTCCTGCCTCAGATGGTGACCAGCTGTGTTTGCTCAGAGAGGAAAACAATCGCAGCAGCAAATTTTTTTCCCTCCTTGGAAGATGGAAGGCACAAGTGGAAGACTGGGAGAGACTGCTTCTCTGAGCCAACACAGATACACCAGTGAGCATGGGTAAATTTAAATCTACATCCAAAAGTTATGTATATCGTACACATGTACTGGGGGTAAGGGAGAAGTAAATTTAACTATTAAAGTGCTCTAAATAAGAAGATATCTCCAGTATAAAGAGATCTAAATAGAGGGTGAAGTACTCATACTGCCTGCGTTAGGAGCCTCTGCTTTCCATATAGTAAATGCAACAAGGTAAAGACTTATCTGACTCTAAGTACATCCTACTCTATTAAAAATTTAACTTAAAATGCTTCAGGTGCACCTTATTCAGAATGAAACCTCTGGGCCTTGTCCTAGATGTAAAGATCACCTACAAGTAGATTTGCTTCAATCTGGTTGAAGGCTAAACCCCTGTCGTTTCTTTTGCGATCAGCATAGGTTCCAGAAACGAAAGTTTAAAACAAAACAAGGGCTTGGCTGTAGATTCAAATTATAACTTTTTTAAGTATATGAAGAAACTCATTCCGATTCTGAACTTGGCCAATTACTTTTAAAAAAATAGCATTTTTAATCTTCTTTAATCATCTTAATCATCTGATACTAATCTTAGGGAATTTATTTGTTTTCTTCTTAAGCATAAATTAAAAAATTGCCATACCAGCTGTATGGTTACAAGTCATGTATTAATGCTGGCTTTACTATTGTTTTCCCCTAATGTATATCAGATCGATTCACTTCAGCTGAACTTCATAACCCTTACATTTTTATCTTGTGTGCAATAAAGACAATGTGCTGTTCCAGCAAGCATCTTTTTAAACAAAGAAGCTTGGGAGCAACACCAAAAACCAAAATGTGGAAAAATTGAAGGGGATACAGAATAATGTGTTTACCCTTGGTAAACAGCTTTTGAATTAGAAAAATCTGGATTAAGAGGGAAAAAAAAATTGCTTCCTGCATTTGTGATTGATGTTTACAGAGTCGTAAAACATTTTCCTGTAAACCATGTGCCTAGGGGATTTGAGAGATTTGCCAATTTTCTACACCAGATCTGCATCTATTGAGGAATAGCATGCTTCTTCAGCTTCTTTTGTGTAGTGCATTGCACAAACTTATCTCAAAGCACTTCACAAGCCAGTCCAACAAATAAGTAGATAGAAAAGGAAAGCATGACAGTGAATAGATATTGATGAAGGTTAAAGGGAGAAGTTTTCAAAGGAACTCTAAAGCTGATAGCCCTTAGTTTCATGGGTTTCTGTTACATAACTCTGATTTTACAGAGGGGAACTACATTTTTATTTTGAAATTATATTTCATATAAAGAAAAGTGTAGAAATATTTATGGAGTGATTCTATTTGAAGGCATGGCTAAAGGTAATTTAATTTAATACATATGCAGCTCCAACATTAACACAAATAATACAATTACTAACAAGAGCTGGCAGTAGCAATCAGGTTTGCACAGATTTTTGTTTTTGTTTGTAGCTTTTTATTTAATAAAATACCAGGAAACAGCTTTGTGGGCTCAGTGTTTATTATTTTTGTGCATTCTGCTTGAAGTGGGAACTGCAAGTACTTGACAAATGGATTGATATATTGTCTACAAGTCTCAGGGTAACTCTATAGCCTTTGCTAAATGGAAAATTATGGCTCTTCCCACTTCTAATCCTCCCAACACATATTCCCCAAAGTAAAAAACAAATTAAAGTAAATAAATAAAATAGCAAGCCTCAATATATCATACAGGGTCAATTACTTGTGTTTGATTTCTTCTTCTTATATTAGCCTGTAAGTCCTTTTTACATATGGTCCAGTAGTTCTATAACACTTCATATTTCTGCTGCCCTAAAAACTGACTGATTTTCCTTTCCTATATCTTTGCACCTGCAGTGCACAACTGCCATCAAGTTGTATACAAAATATCCTCAGCAGAGTAAAAAATATATATACATAAAAGTCTTTCAGTGTTTACTATCTTGGCCACTTCTAATGGACTGTAATAAAGGTGGCAAAGGACATCTATCTGCCATATTTAACACGGTCCAAACAAATACGTATTTTTATAAACAGAAAGTCTTCTTTAGATTTCCAAGGAAGGCCTTCTTCATGGCAAATATTCACCCTTTGTAATGTATGCTTTCTTTATCCATGTAATGATTTATCCTTTCCCAGTAGAAATAGAAGATTACCCTCCTTTTTGTGTAGTGGAACATCATTATGTCTTTCTTCAGGACCTTTTGTAATCTAGGAACACCTAGCTCTTTCAGCTGTGTATACAACATTATGCTTTCTAAAACTCTCAGCTTTCTGATTTGTGCTGTTCTGGTTCCCTTCCACTTTTTTGTTTGTTTGTCTGTTTGCTTGTTTCTTAATGTCTTCCAAACAAAACTGGACACAGTAGTGCAAGCCAAATTCTCACCAGTGCCAAGTACAAAGCAACTTTTAGGCAGTGACATACAGTAGTCAATAATGTAGGGGGGAGGGAAGGTGGCATAAAAAAAAAAAAAAAAGACTGCTTAGAAATGAGATTTAAAGCAACAGTTCTGATTCAAGAGCATTAGACTGTGTTTCCAGAAATGAAGAATTTTGTCAACATTTTTTTCTTTTTAAGAAATATTAAGCATTTGAAATGCAAACAGAATTTTATATTGTTGGAGACGATAGGGCTGGGTTTTACAACAGCTAGGGTAGAAATTTAAAATTTCATTTCGAGAATCTGTTACAGAATCCTCATATTAGATCTGGGAGAAGATGAACTTAATTTCCCAATCTAACATTGGAAGTAGTGGGAAAAACTTTCAAGAAAAAAAACAGAAAAAACTAAGTCAGCATAGCCCCCAAATTCCTAGTCAAACAGAGGGCTAAACAATAAGATGATTTTCCAGAATAGAAAACTTGCATTGTCAAAAAAGGAAAATCACAGATTAATCTAAAAAGCCAATTGACAGGATGCAAATAGAACATTTGTGTAGGTGAAGTCTTCATTTGGATAGACTCAGATCTTCCTCAATACATCAAAGAAAGGGGAAAGAAAGAGGTAAGCAATTATTCGACGTACCTGGACTCCTTTGGGTATCTCTAGCAGCAACTATGAAATTAATACATCTAATTTGGTCATGAACAGAAAGGGAGAGTTGGTAGTGTTTCAGTGCCACAGTACTCCTTCAACGCCTTAAAAATTGGCCACTGTTTCCTCAGGAAGGAAATGCCACATTGTGCATAGGTCAGTATGCATAAATTTTGGGAAGCAAACAAAGAAAGGAAAGAAAGAACAGCAGAAAAAAAAAGGGGGCGGGGTATGATGATAGGCGTGCATGGATTCTTTTCTTATGTTATATTGTGAAAATATCATCTAAGTTTTGAGAAGCTCCAAACCTGCAACTGCTTCAGGCAAGCAAAAAGGCAATGGCTTACAAAGGAAATACCCTGCCAAATGATTTTTATTAAAGTACAGAGTAATCTTCTAGTGGAAGTAGTAGCTGTCCCATCATTTGAGATATTTTGAACAAGACAATAAAATTTAGAGACTGGGCTACAAAACTAATCTTGACTACAGATCATGGACTAAAATATACAGACCATGGACTAAAATACTTAACATGTTTTTTCTTTTATCTAAACTCCAAGATTTAATGCTGCTGGTACAGATTTAGAGGCCACATGCATTAATTTTCTGTGGCACATGCAGGGAAAGTTTTTGTGTCCAGGTAAGCTTATTTCAAAACCAGTGTGGTTTAAGTCCAACCAGCAACTAAGCACCACACAGCTGCTCACTCACTAATTAGGGAAAAGAAGTAAAACTTGTGGGTTGAGATAAGAATGGTTTAATAGGACAGAAAGGAAAAAAATAATAATGATAGTAATAACAATAGTAAAATGACAATAATAATAAAAGGATTGGAATATACAAAACAAGTGATGCACAATGCAATTGCTCACCACCCACTGACTGATGCCCAGTTAGTTCCCAAGCAGCGATTCCCCCACCCCCATTCCCCACAGTTTATATACTGGGCATGCCATCACATGGTATGGAATATCCCTTTGGCCCGTTTGGGTCAGCTGCCCTGGCTGTGTCCCCTCCCAACTTCTTGTGCCCCTCCAGCCTTCTTGCTGGCTGGGCATGAGAAACTGAAAAATCCTTGACTTAGTCTAAACACGACTTAGCAACAACTGAAAACATCAGTGTGTTATCAACATTCTTCTCATACCTAGCTCAAAAACATAGCACTGTACCAGCTACTAGGAAGACAATTAACTCTATCCCAGCTGAAACCAGGACAAAAACCATACAAAACCTAGTAATACTTATTCAACTTATTTTATTGCAAATTCCATGGAGTTTATACTGGAATCACACAGATCAGACTTGAATATTTGAAATTATTTTTCAGACATAAATATGCATGTGTAATGCTAAATGTTGGATAACACATTTAATGTTAGTCCATGAGCTGCATGTTTTATATAAACAGATGTTATTTATGGTATATGTTACCTGTATCTTTGTATATGTTACGCATTTTTGCAATTTGCTATAGACAGTATCTGCATCCAGAAGTTAAGGAAAAAAAATAGGTAAAGAACAGATTCTACCTATAAGTTATTATTAAATAGGACTTGGTAAGGGACTGAACATCAAAAAAACAGCTAGCATGCACACTCCACCACTTAAGTAGATGCACACTATATGGCTAAAATGATTAGGGCAAAATGAAGTTATCTGGTGTAGGAGTGAGAGAACATCTGCTCTGAATTGTTTCATCAGCACAAATCTTGTTGACTTCTCACAAAAACATGTGTGGATCCCCAAAGCAGAAACATCTATCGTTCCCCATTTTTATTTCTTAATTTCCATACTGCACACAGGACCTACTTACTCAGATCAAGCTGAGCCTCTGATTGGTTTATAAATATATAAATTTTTAAATCAAAGAGGGTTGAAAGCTAAAGTTGTGCTTTATTATCCTGCATCCTGTCTTCTAGGATAATTATACATGAGAACTAAGGGCTGCTCACCTTTCAAGCTAGTATGAGTAACAGACAGTTCCATCTGTGGTTTTAACCCACCATCATAGCCTTTTTGGAAGTTTAAGGCCTGCATATTTGTCATGAGTGCTGGGGTTTTTTGGTTGTTCTTTTGGGTTTAGTTTTTGGTTTTGTGTGGCTGTGATAAAACTTTCCCATGAAACTAATATTTACCTCTGAGTGGACAGCTGATACAAAGCTATTAAGTCATTCCTTAAACTCTCAAAACAGGGATTATTATTAGGAACACAAGGACTTTGTGTCGGTTTGTCATTAGATTTTATCGAATATGATGTACTCTGCTGTATGAAGGCATTTCCAAAGACCATTAATTTCATTTAAAATTGGAATGAGGAACACAGGGTAAATTGGATGCACTAGAAAGCTAGTTGGCAGTCACCTGCCTAACACACTAGTTGCAACCAGGTCTTCTTGCAAAATAGTTATCTTAAAAAGAAAAGGCTGATTTACTTTCAGAAACACAGGATGGTCTCACTGGGAGAAAACAGCTTTCTCACTGGTAGCATTCTCACACTGTTACTTTATGCCCACTAATTTCCTGAGATGCCTAGAGGGTGACTTGCTGAGAACAAATCACCTAAGTTAAGAGGTTCACTTTCATGAACTTGCTTTAGACCTATGTATGTTTAGTTTCTTCCTACCTTCCCATCATGATCATTTTAGCTTCGATCATTTTGTTTTCTAAGAGTGTTTCTGATGAAGTAAAATGTTATGTCATGCTCCTCAAACCACTGTGACTCACTTGTTTATTGAAACCTTCAAAGAACTCTTACCAGCTTTTTAAAGCATAACTACCCTTTACCAAAGCTCTATTAAATATTTAAGTGTATTATATGGTATAATTATATAATTATTTTACATATAGATTCTATAATACAAACTTTTTCAATATCGTATTTAAAACACTTGGCTGGCACAGAAATAGTAGTGCTTAACAGTCTATAGTTTTTGACCAGCCCTGAAGCTTTTCTAAAAATTGGTGCTTTTATAGGTGACCAAAGACTGCTTATATATGAGCTTTAATTCAAGCATGTAGGAGAGCTAGATGTATAGAACCAATGACTACATGAACACCTAAAAGAAATTGAGCAGTAAGTCTAGCAAAGTAGTCATGAATAGAGCAAAGAACCAAGGCTTTGCCAGATAAATCAAGACTTAGGGCTATTAGCATCTATTTGCTGGTAAATTTAGAAATCTAAATTCATACTGTGACTATGAAAGGACATAACATCTACATTGTGTCAGCATGAATTCTCAAAACATCTGGTTTGTCTATACTGTAAGTTACTCTGGAAATCTGGCTAAGACATAGGAAGGACTGTCACCCTAGCAGCAAGTCCTTTTTCCTGTCTGTATAAGGATCTGCAGTCTTTCAGTTACATTGTTTATGAAACATAGGTAGAATAATTGCTTCCAAAGAATTGAACTGAAAAGAATTAGAAAAGTTGCTCAAAATACTGAGACTAGGCACAAGCCTCATAGTTTATAGGTCAGTCCAGTAACTCTCCAACTATATGAAATCTGTACCACCTTATATTCAGCCTGGGATTTCTTTTCTCCCTAGATAAGACAAGAAACAATAGCAAATAAAAAAATATTTTTCACTGGTGTCCTGGTTTCAGCTGGGATAGAGTTAATTGTCTTCCTAGTAGCTGGTACAGTGCTATGTTTTTGAGCTAGGTATGAGAAGAATGTTGATAACACACTGATGTTTTCAGTTGTTGCTAAGTCGTGTTTAGACTAAGTCAAGGATTTTTCAGTTTCTCATGCCCAGCCAGCAAGAAGGCTGGAGGGGCACAAGAAGTTGGGAGGGGACACAGCCAGGGCAGCTGACCCAAACGGGCCAAAGGGATATTCCATACCATGTGATGGCATGCCCAGTATATAAACTGTGGGGAATGGGGGTGGGGGAATCGCTGCTTGGGAACTAACTGGGCATCAGTCAGTGGGTGGTGAGCAATTGCATTGTGCATCACTTGCATATTCCAATCCTTTTATTATTACTGTTGTGATTTTATTAGTGTTATCATTATTAGTTTCTTCTGTCCTATTAAACCATTCTTATCTCAGCCCATGAGTTTTACTTCTTTTCCCTATTCTCTTCCCCATCCCTCTGGGTGGGGGGGAAATGAGTGAGCAGCTGCATGGTGCTTAGTTGCTGGCTGGGGTTAAACCACGACACTTGTCTTTCTGAACAAGAACTTTGTATAGCTCAGAACTGAGAACGTTTCCTTTTCATCTGCTTGTTTAATGAAATCTGATACTGTCACTTTTAAATACTTTTAAAATGCTGATATTGCTGAAAGGAAAAGCTTCCATTTCTTTTCACATTGTTTAAACTTTTGTTTTAGATAAAAAAGTCCTTTGTTTTCATAGAATTAAAGAAGAATACAGTTATTGATATTCTCTAGGAAGGGACCTGTCATCTGTGCCCTAGTCCAACCTCCTGCTCAGAGCAGGGCTAACCTCAAAGTTGGACCAGGTTGCACAATGCCCTGTCCAGTCAAGTTCTGAAAATCTCCAGGAACAGAGATTTCACTACACCTCTGGGAAACATGCCTCAGTGTTTAACCACCTTATATGCAATTTCCCTATGTGTATGTTCACTTTGTGAACACTGTCTTTTCTCCTTTTACAATCCACCTCAAACAAGACTTTAGCTCTTCTTCTCCACAACTTTCTGATTAACTGTCTTACATAGCACAAGACTGAAATTAGTTCCACCTTCCTTCAGCCTTCTCCAGGCAAAAAAAAAATACAAAAACCCAAGTTTCCTCAGTTTCTTCCCATATGTCACGTGCTTTATCTCACTGACCATCTTATTTTCCCTCCACTGGACGTTGTCCAGTTTGTCAATCTCTCTCTCATACTGGGGGACCCAAAACTGGTCACGATACTCTGGATATGAACGCCTTATGAAATAACCCGTTAGCTATGCTTTTGATAATGCAGTCCAGCAAACAGTTAGCTTTCATTGCTATCACTGTCAAAACAGGTTTTTTTTAAAGATTATTATAGTAAAAATGAAAAGATAATAATTTTGAAGGTTTTCTGATTTCCCAGGATATTTTGGAGGCTTGTTCTTATTGCTCACTTTCAGCATAAAATCATGTGAAAATGGTGGAAGATGTCTTTGAAACAAACAAACAAAACAGTAATAATAATTTCCACTGAGTACTGCTTCATAAGTCTTTTCATAAGAGCAAGTTCCTGCTGCAGAAACTTTTCTCAGCTAGAAGGTTACCCAGCCTTAATTCCCACTGAGGGGACTGTAATTTAGTGAAATAATTAAGCTCATACCAGTGGCACAAAAAACATTTTTGGATGTTCCTGGTAATTTCTATGTCCTAGTTTGATATAGGACAGAATTTCAGCTTCTGAGAACTTTCTAAAAGTTTGGTCTCTTCTCTCCTTCCCCCCCTGTCTGTTACTATGGATAAACAGCGGATTACAAGTTAGGCAGCTTATTAAGGCTCTCACTAATCCTATGGGTTTTCAAAAAGCTTGGGGGTTAGCTGTAATTGGGTTTGTGTTGAACTTGACCAGAACATTATACCAGAGTGGCTGTACTGCTTCCAAGGCTGGAAAAGAGACACTTAGATCAGCTGCCTTTACTTATAAACAAAAGCAACAAACAGCAAGAACAAAAATATCTGTTTCCCCCTTTGTTCATTAAATACATCGAAAAGCATGTTTGGTGCTGTTCCACTCGTTTCAATAGTTTCAGTAGGGATGAATTTGAAAAGGTACGTCTGCCTCAGGGGAAAAAAAATCATTCCTGAACATTCTCTTTTGTATGTATCATTTTTCTAGCATACACTCTTTATGTGAAATAAACTTCAAGAGTGAAAAAAGGCATAGCTATCAGAAAGCAGTGAGGAGAAAAAGGAAAAGAAAAAAAAAAGGTTCACAAAGCAGTCTTATTCCTTTCACAAGGAAGTAATTTTTTTTTTCTGCGTAATAAACTTCTTGGGCAAACATTTGTTCACAGTCAACACATTTAAAAATTTAAAGCAATATAGCATATAGCATAAAGCAATACATATACCACGAAATCCCGTATCATCATGATAGTCATCAAACCCAATAATGTCACACTTTGTTTGAGGTAGAAGCTGACATCAGGTGAATAAATGACATTCTCCAAATACCCAGAACTGATACTATAGAATAGTAATCAAATAGTAAGACACTATTTGATGTCTTAGGGGGACAAATACTAACCCTTTCAAAGAGGATTTGGCCATTGAGCAAGGATTTATCTTCTAGTTTTCTCTTTTCATCAAGATGAATGAGGTGGAATAAAATATGGATTTATTGACTCTGAGGACTGGAAATAGTAAAACTTGTTCTTTTTTTCAGTAAATTAAACAGAAATTACTCAGAAGATAGAATATGTGTGTAGTCCATTTCTTTTGGTGACTTTTCAAACCATAAATGAATACTTTGGATTGAAATACTTCTGATTAGCCAGGAGAAATAGTTATTTAAATAAAAATGTAATACTGGTTTTCATTTAACACTTTTCTGGTTTCCACTCTCCTATTTATATGAATATGAACTAAATCAAATAGATGGGTTCCAGAGAGAGAGAGAGAGAGAGAGAGAGAGAGACTTAAAGCAAAAGGTCTTTTGAGCAAGCAATAACAGCATACAACAATTCTCTAAGTGAACAGCATTAAGGGAAGAGATTGGGCACAAAAGAAAATGGGAAGAAGTTGTTAATAGTTTTCACAAAGATTTTTGTCTTTTAGGGTTTTTGTATGTTTTTATTTTTCTGACAGCTTACCTCTCTATTTCCTGATCTTTCTAGGAATGGCAATGTAAATGGAGAGATGTCAGAGAAAGAAACATTTCTGAAGACCATGGTTTTGTACTGCGTACCAAGGAAAATGCTGCAATTCAATGGCAATGCCAGAGATGAGAGGCTGGAAATTGAGTGTGAGGAAAAAAAACTTTAGTCGTGGCCCTTTGGACAGATCACTGTAAAATGAGTCTATGTCCCTTTTATTGCCATATTTCAAGAAAATTGCTGTATGGCAGGCCATACAATTCCAGTATAGATGTTTTCATGTCTACGAATGTATGCATCCACAAAATCACAGAAACACAATATATTCTGACTGAGAGGAAAGGAATTTCCTCTCCCTGCTAAGTTTGCCTTTATTGCTCTACATGTATAAAAATTCAAACTGAAGCAAAGAGCTTTGGAACATATACATATTGACAATCAAAGCCTAAATAATAAAATTGATTATGCATTTGCTCATTATTAGAATTAGTGCTTTCCAGAACATTTACTGATTAGTATGTGCAACCATAATCCCCTAAAAATTCTTCAAAGTTAGTTATATGAGAAAGGCCATGGTAAACATAATTAGGTTTATTTTAGTCTTGCAAACACATAAATAAATATTTGGTGTGTGGGAGGGGAGCAGCTTGTTATTCAGTACGTAGTCTGTTGTTCTGCTTTAGGTTGGGGTATTTTTATGCTATCACAATAGCCTATTGTTCTTAATATCTTACATAAAAGTAATTTCAGTCAGAAGAAATTAAAAGAAAGCAGCAAGTGAGCACCTGGTGGCAGAAAGATGTGCATATTCTGTTATCTAGTAGGCATGGGTGTTTTATGGATATGTTTTTCTTCAATATAATCAGTCTCTGAGGGACCATTGAGACCCTGCTGAAACAAATGATCACAAAGGGCATGTATGATCTCTGAACAGTTTGATGCTGTTATGACATTTAAGTCCAATTTCTTTCATTTGCATTATGATGGAGGGAATACCAGGGAACCATGGTAACTTTAAAGTAATTTAAATTCCTTAGAAGATTTCATTTTAGCTACAGCTAACTAAATTAAGAAAGATTTATTTAGCAAACTGCAGATATTATCTAGGGCTTCATATTTGCCCTTGCAATAAATTATATAGTTAAGCAAAAACTACAAAAGACCACTTTTTGTTGTTTCGTTTTACAATGATAAATGTAAATGCTGGTACATATTATATATATATTATATGACACATATTCAAATGGGCTATAATTGTTAATAAATTGCTTACTGAACAAATAAATCTTTTAAATTGTTTGGTCTTCAATGCTTACATACATTCATGCAAATAGAGATCATCAGTGACAGATCAGAACTGGCCTGTATGTGACTGTGAATAGCTTCGTATAATTTAATGCACTGTCTTTTGTAATTCTTCAACTCACTCCTTACTGTAGCAAACAGATTTAGCTGTCAGATTACAGTGTTTAAATGACTAAAGCTATCATGTAGCCATATATCTTTATAAGTCATTTTTTTCTGTGAGAATCACCAAACGACTTATTTACTAAGCTTCTTAACATTCCATTAACTTTATCACACGGAAGACTGAAATGCAGGCAAAATTAATTTTCTTCAACAGTTTTGTTCATGGGAAAAGAAAATGTTTCCTTCTGTTCAACTGCTTGAGGCTTGCTTCTTGGATACAGAAAAACGACGTTGGTATAAACTGCTGTCTTAGGCTTATAACCTCATCCAGCTGGCATCCAGAGGCTATAAACGTCAAGGTGCCACTCAAAGTGATGAACTTAATAAGCACATACCAGGGATGGTATTAGCTCTAATATTGCCAGTGAATGCAGGCTGTTATGAAAGTTTTTGCGGACTTGCATTCCTTGGCCAAAAAAAAAAGCTCTTACTACAATCCATAAACCAGTGTAAATAAAGCCCTTAGCCCTCAAAGATGTCTGTAGATTAACCCCATTAAGTATTTATAACTTTTATAACTGCATGATGAAATGGAGCTGACAGATTCCCTTATGGTATGTGTAGAGCTTAAAGCATTTTTTTCTTCAGTATTCTCCATTTTAGATCTGTAGAAAAAGTGTTATATAAGCAATGTATTAGTAAAAGAAAACACAGTTTTCAAAACATTTAAATTTAAACTAAACTTGCATTTCAATTAAACAAACTTATAATTACTTAACAAACCAATTAGATACGATTCAAAATAAAATATGAAAAACACACTTTTACCTTCAGTCCTTGAATGAATCATGATTTCTTGTCTGAAAAAACCCCACAGTTTTATAAGCATCTGTGTCACAAAAGCATCTAGAAAAATAATTCATGTTGGTTGTCAGGTGCACTTTTTGGCACTGGGTAATATTAAAGTTACTTCCAAAACTGATTATTTTAATACATTAAGGGACATAATTACTGCATCCCAGTCTTTTTAATGTATAAGCTAAATTACATATACCTTTCAAAATACTTTTTATATCAAATAAGCAGTTTACTAAACTATAAATGCATTTAAGGTTATACATACATGTCTACAAATATGTCAGTTTATATTTTAGACCAAATTTTTCATATTTAGTATTTTTAAGTCTTTCAAAAAATATTTATGTGCAGTTTCCTTCATTTGCCAATCTTTCAATATAATAGATGATGTAACACTTACTAAAGCTAACACCAATGGTGTCTATACAAGTGATAGTTACCATCAATTAGAGTTGTAACTAATTCTTGGAGGAATTTAAATTCAGCTCTTACTGGAAACCATCACTGGATGTTCTTAATATTTATGCACAGTCAGAGGGAGAACTAGAAGTTTTGGGGTTTTTTTTAAATAACAGATCAAAATTCTTTCACATGCAGAGGACTATAATCTGTTGTGAGAACTTACATGGCGTTGAAGATTGGCCTCCACAGAATTGCATGTCACTCTTTGTAAAGAAATAACCTGATCCTTACTGTACTTACAATTGCACTTAAATACTTTGCTAGTTGGTGCATAGATCACATTCTGGTAACCTGCACATCTTGCTTACACTTTTGTCTTTTCTTCTATTTGATTCTAGCCTCCTTTTGAATGTAACTACATGTTCTGGCACACTAGACACCAATAGACTTCATTGGGGCAGCAACTAGACAGTCCAGTTCCATCTATAGGGCACCATAGCCCACTGGTGATTTTACATCCATCAGGCTAGTTCAACTCACTTCATCAGCTGACAGCTGAGAATCCACTTGCAAATGCACATCCAAGCTTACTGCCTTAAAGACTGCCCAGAGGGTATCTAGATGACTGATTCTAAGAAGTGAAGTGGAACACAAAGTTACTTTTATATTCTGAATAAAAATATCATCTCTGCAGCTTGACAACTGAACGTTATCCAGCCAACCAAAACTATGTGCTCATTCACTGTCCTTGCTATTAGATTATTACTGCCACTATGCCTTTGAAAAGCTCTACATACATCTTTCATTTTTTCTGTTCCTGAATAAACAAACTCCTGATAGCTGAAATCCCTGCTGATCCACTAACATAAGGAGGTAGATATGGAAGGATGAGAAAAGGAAAGCTTCTAGACTTGAATAAGAAATGCCTCAGCTACACCATGACACAGTGACCAAAAGTCTTTTTAATAGAATTCAGTTATGTGATTTCCAAAATGTATTTTGAGTATAATTAGCAAACATCCTATTGCCACATAATAGCAAATCTCTTTTTTAAAGACAAAAAGTTGGTAATATGTGTTCAATTATACAACAGGGCTTTTAAGTTTTGTCTGGATTTTTTTTTTTTTTTAATTACATTTCTGCTTTGGGTTTCATATGCAAATATATCCATAAGTAGAGTAGACATTAGAAAAATTTGTTAGTGTGACTGAGAACCAAGACAGCTATCTGATTAATACACACTGAATGAAAGGAAAGAAAATATTCAGTGGAGAATAAGCCAGGGAAACAAGTAGTAATGCATTAACTTGAGAAAAAATTAACTTACATTATAAGCATTTGTAATTTATATTGTAAGATTTTTCTTACCAAAATCTACACAGGACTTTTGCTATGTGAATAGATGTGAGATGGACACTGTCTGTTGTATCCTATGTCCCAATAGTTCAAACTACTGGGTTATACCTTATCAGCAATATAAGTGGTATAAGCAATGGGAGAACAATGTCCCTAGCAGTTTTCAAATTATTTTATGTACTCATCAGGCACTAGTTCTCAAGATATATAGTCTGCAATAGCCAAGAAGATAAGTAGATATTATTTCAGAAAACAATATTGATATGATAATTGATTTTATTGATGATGAGGATGTAGAAGATATTTCTTAATGTTCCAATATGCACATGATTATCCTCCTCTACACAACTGAGTCTTTTGGTACTGTTAAAGATCTTTAGGTGTTTCATACTCCACCATTCTACCCATTTTCCAACAACGCCCTGGCAGCGTACATTCTAATACCTTGTAAACAAAGTACTGCCTGCCTTAGATTAGGAAAGTGCAAGTTTATAGGTTGCTCATTTGAAAGTACCACTATATTTAACAGAGCATTAATACTGTATTGGAAGAATCATATAAAAATTAATGTGCACTTCCTCTAATGCAACAAAAGTGAAAGGTGCAATTTGTCCTATTATACTTGATTTATTACTATACAGTAAGGAGAAATGAAATACAAGGTAAGATGTACTTTTATTGTGATTGTTTTGGAGTGTATGGGTTTATGTTCACAACAGAAAAGGTACAGTTTCACAATTAAGGAAGACCATCACTTTGGTTAAATGTCCATCATAATTCAGAGATGAATTGAAGACACGTATTTGGGGAAAAGAAAAAGAGCTGCATGTAATAATGGAAAAATGCATTGTAATTCGTACAATTCTGTGTCATGCACAGAACTGATTAAAGATGCTAAATCTATCAAGGGAAAACGTACTTGGGATAAGGCTAAGGAAAAGAAGTATTTTTAATATGTCAATTAGAAGTTAAAGAATTTTAACAGTAACTATTGGCCTATGAAAGAAAGAGCTGGTAAAATTGATAAGAGACATAAACAGAAGTCTTCAATAATTATTTTGTGCTATATTTGTTAAGAAGTGGAATGATAGGAATAACTCTTTGGGGCTTCTATTTATTTGGAAAAGATGGAAAAGAATGGGAATATCATTAAACCAGAAAAATATTGCATCCATTAATCTGTAAAAATCTAAGGAATGTTTACATCTTGGAAGAGATGACTCCACAGTTTTATGGCCTACAGACAATTTATATTTAAAAAATCCTGGGAAATCCAAAAATGAGCTGACTACGAGTTTGCTTAATTAAATTAATGCAGAGGTTATTTCTATATAACATGTTTTGACTGGTATAAGGTTTTTATTTAACACTGAATTAAAATAGCCCAGTTTATTATCAGAATCGGAATCATGGAATGGGTGAGGTCAGAAGGCACGTCTGGAGGTCATCTTGTCCAACCCCCCTGCTCAAGCAGGACCGCCTAGAGCCAGTTGCCCAGGACCATGTCCAGATGGTTTTTGTATATCTCCAAGAATGGAGACTCCAAGGGTGGATCAACCTAAAAAGAACTGAAAACATTGAGTGTCAGAACTCAAAAGTCACTGCTGATGAGAAATCAACACAGAACTGAAGTTCATCATGAAGTTCTGTAGGGATTGATACCAATATAATTCATAATTTTCATTAATGATATGGAAGTGAATATAAAATCAGTGTTTATAAAATTATTAAAGCTTAGTGAAATGTTAAGAAATGATGAATGCAGTTAACTGCACAGTAATATGGCTCATTTGAAAAACTGACCCATTCAAATAAAATTCATTTAATGTAAGACAAAATGTGGAGATGCAGATACACAAGCAAGGAATGCAAGTCATTACTGATTTTAATGGAAACTGAAAGCAGATAAGTTAAAACTGGAGGTGGGAAAGGAAAAGCCCCTGTTTTTGAAAGTGTCCGGCTAACTAAAAAGACCTAGTAGGAAATAACTTTAATGACAAATATTTCCAAAATATACTAGTTTTCCTTCCAACCTAGTCTAGACTGAACAATTTTCAATTAGAATTATTTTTTCCCTCTATCAAAATTGTGGACTGTTCTTTTGGTATGTTTTATTTCAGTTCATACTTTCTTTGTGTGTGTGTCAATGAAAAGGAAAACAAATTTGTTTTCATCTTGAAAACACTAATATTCTTCTCAAAACCAAGTATGGTTGTGTCCTGGTTTCAGCTGGGATAGAGTTAATTTTCTTTCTAGTAGCTGGTATAGTGTTATGTTTTGGGTTCAGCATGAGAAGAATGTTGATAACACACTGATGTTTTCAGTTGTTGCTAAGTAGTGTTTAGTCTAAAGTCAAGGATTTTTCAGCTTCTCATGCCCAGCCAGCAAGAAGGCTGGAAGGGCACAAGAAGTTGGGAGGGGACAGAGCCAGGGCAGCTGACCCAAACGGGCCAAAGGGATATTCCATACCATGTGATGGCATGCCCAGTATATAAACTGTGGGGAATGGGGGTGGGGGAATCGCTGCTTGGGAACTAACTGGGCATCAGTCAGTGGGTGGTGAGCAGTTGCATTGTGCATCACTTGTTTTGTATATGCCAATTGTTTTATTATTATTATTTTCATTTTAGTATTGTTATTATGATTATTATTTTTTTCCTTTCTGTCCTATTAAACTGTTCTTATCTCAACCCACGAGTTTTACTTTTTTTTCCCAATTCTCTCCTCCATCCCACTGGGTGGGGGGGAAGTGAGTGAGGAGCTGCATGGTGCTTAGTTGCTGGCTGGGGTTAAACCACGACAGGTTGAAATAAACCCTTTAGTGCAAATGACTGCAATACCATCAGATTGGCATTACCTGCTGAAAAAAAAAAATAATCACACCTACCCCTACTGATTGGTTCTTGCTACACATTATTAACATAAATTCAGCAGGTGCAGATGTCTTGCAATAAAGTTTAGCTTTCTTTTTGGAAGATGTGCTTCTGTTTGAGAGAAGTTATCAGATTAAATATAAGGGCAGCTTGGTGAAATGTAATGACCTGAGATATACAAACAGTCAGGCTATATGATCTAATGGTCCCTTCTGGCTTCAGATTCTATAAAAATCTATTAATCTTTTATACCCAAGGCTAGTGCAAGTGCAGCCATTAGACCAAGATTTTATTTGCAACAGACCACCACAGGGGAAATATAAAATTTATTTGAAATGACCTTTCAATTCTAAAGTTCAATTTGTCCACTATCGCATGTCTTTTAACCTCTAGACATGTCTGTCTTAGTCCAAAAGAGGGATCTCATGAGGCAGAAGGCAGAAAAGACAACAAATACTGATTTTTATACTTACAAATGCTTTCAGTCCCCTCTGGCCTAACAATAAAACAGGCAACCAGGATCAGTTCAGAGTCCAGCTCTTAATATCATAGCAAGACAAATCTTTCACACTCAGGTGAGTATCAAGCAGAAGGGGATTACCAGTGGATAAGACAAGTTTGATGTAAGCAATATGCTGTCAATAATGTTCCACACAGGTAAATTCTGTTCAATACATTTGTTCCACATGCCTTGAAATGTGGAGAAAATATCAGCATCTTTTTGGTTTAAATGAACCTGAACTACTTTATTAAAAGTTTCTGCCAGCCAAATACATTTATGTCAGTAATCTTAGATTCTTATTAGCTGGGCGTGCTGCCAATAGCTTACATACATTGAAGAAAGACCATAGCAAATCCATAAGTCTCTCGCCATATATTGGGATGATGAGGTATGGTACAAAGGCTCAGCACGTTATTTCTAGAACTCTCTTTTGAGAAGAGGATCTGTATTAAATGTTACATTGTGAGCAGAGCTGACAAACTAAAGTTAGTCAGAGTAGCTAACTGAGGGCTTGGGGTTTTATTTTTCTCTACTCTTCCCTTGTGGCCATTTTATAAGTGATTTTGTGAAACAACATAGTAGTCAGTAATTCAGTAACTATGAAAGTATAATATTTTTAAATGCAAGTAGCACATTGTACATTACATGATATTCACACTACTTTATACATTGAATATTTACTTCAGAGTAGATCTGCATTCACAAAGCAACAAAATAAAGTTTTCCCTATAATGGAGAAATCTTACATTGCAAAATATATCATTCTTTTTATCAGGTCAAAGGGATGGGACTGCCAGTCTGCACTGGTTGTAAAAGTGGGGGACATAGTATAGAGGAATAAGATGCAACATATTATGCCCCAAAACATACCTTTCTGCAAGAAGCTCACAGCAGAGCCTGCACAGATGCCCACAGTAAGCTGGTACATCTGGTTAACTGAAATAGCTGTTACAATAAAGTCCTGCCACTGAACTGCTATCTATCTTAATGGTAAGGAAGGTGGGAGGAGGCACTTAGTCCAGGGTTTCTTGGATTTATGTATCTAACTTCCACTATTCAGTCTGAAAAAGCTAGACTGTAAAAGTCAGTGTTAGGGAGGGGATTAGTTCTTCCTTTACTTCTCTAAATCACAGCCTCACACTATCAAGCTGCTGTTGCTTCTAGCCAGGCACCACTCCATCTATTCAACAACTGAGGTGATTCAGCTCCAGATTGCTACATGTTAGGTAGCTTTAGGGGGGAAATCAGCAATAAACTCTTGATCCTGGTGATGAGTTTGCCTCATTTCACATTCACAAAGATAACTTTCTGGGTGGAAGCAATGAACTTTGTGAAGTTTTTAAAGTGAAAGCTGAGCAACTTCTCTTTGATCCTTCATGTCTTAAGTGAGGACCATGACTCTGGATGTTGTGATGACACTGAAGGCGTACTAGTTTTGCTATCAGCCAGGTGAGAAGGATCATCAAGCAAGCAACTTTCAGTATAAGGCATATCATCTTCTTCCTTCTTATTTTCAGCTATCAGTGAAGTGAAACACATGTAAAGTTAAGATTAGGCCAATACATCTTAACTGCATTAAATAACATCTGTTTTATTTATATATATGTATGTCATTTATTACTTTTTCATAATTTCTGATACAGCCTGTAGTACAGCAAATTATATACAACGTAAAAGAAAGCACATACACCTAGAAAGAATATTGCCCAGAAAAAATGTTTCACAGATCTCATATTCTGTGGGCAAAGCAACTTGTTCTTACAGGGGTAAGGCAGCAGAGACTTTTTGCTTTCAAATTGCCTTTTCTCAAGTGAGAAATGTTGATAAGTAGCATAGTTGTCTTAGACTTGTGTTACCAGATTTGATTTAACAAATAAGGACAAAAGAATCAACAACAACAAAATACTCCTAAAGCATGATTGCTAGAAGAATATGACTTTGTTTTCTTATGACTTATCTGTGAAGTCCTTGTTTACCTTGCCAATCTTCTGTTCGAGCTCTGACCTTTCTTCTCTGTGTGCTACTTGAATTTTACTTTTTTTTCTATCAGAAGTTCAGAGACCTCTTTCACTCTTTCAGGTGCTTTAAACATTACCTCTGCCTACATCTCTCCTTTTATCTGTTTCTGCTCCTTAGAGTCTTTCTGAATTTCCTTCATCCCTTCTTCTTCCATTCTCATACAAGACTTATTTCCGTCATACTGACCATTACAGCTGGACGAACCATCCTGTGCAAAGAAACTTGCAAGAAACTGTGTGTTTCTTAACACAGATACTGGACTGACTGTGAAATTATTTTCAGAAAAGGAATTTATTTCCATTTGTCACACATGAGGCATATACAGCTGTATGCAAGGTATATGAAAGGATGAATGTCTGATGTCATGGACTGTGAAATAGGTCATGTCATTGCCCTGAAGCTCATAGTTTTGAAAACAATGCTACCAAAGGTGGCACCCTGCCGATTCGCCTTTGAGGACGAGGACAGGCATCCATGCAGATGCACAGATCGTTCCTGCCTGAACTGCCACCTGTATATCCTCAAATGCATTATGATGTAATGCATTCTATTTGCTAGCTTGCTTCATTTTATGTTCTCTGACTGAAAGTCCCTGGAGTCTTTGTTTATAAGCAAACTATCTAATATAGAGCATTATATTCATTCTCTGTCTGAAGGATCTGAATTTATGAAAGTTGAACATGAAAATCAAAGTGTCAAGCCACTGATTTAATCTGTGATAAGAGGTCCAAAACCATACACATACGTGTTTATGTATATACATAAATATATACACACATGTGTTTACTTTGCTTTCAAAAATTTAGCATACCACTCTGACACCAAAGTCTGACCTCACATGTATGCAGTAGCACCCCTTATAGTGAGGAATCAGGATATATACATCTTCAGGAAGAATTTAACATATAAAGTATTTCCTATGTCTTTTTTTGTAAAAGATGAGGCTTACTTAAACCAAAAGTCTATCATAACTTCTTTTAAATGTATGTATTTTATAAACAACTAATACAGAATGTTAAAATATAATTAATCACATCCTGTTGCATACTATGAAGTTAAAACAAATCATATTTCAACAAACAAGGCAACTATATCTAATACTATTCAACAAAATCGTTCAACATTTCAGTTCTCTTTCTGGCTATGTCAAGTAGAAAGAACTCATTTCCAAATAAGAAACTTCATTTTACATGTACACATGTATTTATCAAATTATTTGTGCTCTTGATATTACTGGGATTGATATGAACAAGCAAGATACGAGTAAATCACAAGCATTCTCCTGTAGCATTCCTCTATAACATTGGATATTTATAAATGTTACGAAAATGAACCATTAACACAGATTTTGCCAATGAAGCACCCAGTGCTTCTCTTTGAAAAAGTTCTATTCCTACATAAATCTGAGTTTTCAGCTCTGATGTGTGTGCTAGACCACATATAAAGTATTGTGTCCAGCTCTGGGCCCCCCAGTGCAAGAAAGTTATCAATAAAAGGGGGTGAGTCAAGGGGATGAAGGTGATCGGGGGATGAAGCCCTCACCCTGTGAGCAGAGGCTGCAAGACTGGGGCTTGTTTGGCCTGGAGAAGGGATGGCTTCATGGGGGATATAAAAGCAGCCCCTGAGTACCTACAGGGTGGCTATTGAGAAGACAGAGTCAGGTTCTTCACACTGGTGCATGGTGGCAAGATTACTGCTTTTCTCTTTCATTTCATCAAAGCTATTGTTTCCTTTTTTTATCATATTTATGAAGTGACAGAGACAGCTGAAAAGGTTTTATTCAAAACAAACATAGAAATAGAGAATTATAGAAAAAGGACCTCTGTGGAGAGGAAGCAGTGGTGGATATAGAAAGAAAGGTGAGGTATGGTTTCTCGGGAGAAGGGAAAATATTGATGAAACATCTACACTACTATGAGGTTTCCCTCAAAGTTGAAAATCTGGATGCTCCTGAGGCTTCCCTACCTCAAACCGTTTGTTTGTTATCATTAACTGTCAGTATATGAACAATTGTTGCTACTTTTTTTTCCATACTCCGATTTGCTACTGAATCTTCCATAAACTTATTTTCTGGTTGTGCTATGCATATTTAACTTTTGCTATCTATATCATGTTAAGTCTTGTGCTCTCATTTGTGGTACTCAGTATGTGCTGAAAATTGTATCTGTATCCAGTACACCTGGCTTTCTTGAAATACATTTCTTTGAAGGACTTTTACTTTTTGAATGGTTTGTGTGGTTTGGGGGGGGGGGGGTTTGATTCACTGAAGCAAACTATGAATCATGCTAGAAATGAAAAAAAATCCCAGCCCCATAGAATGTAATAAGATGTTATTCAACATATGGGAATGCTAATCGCAGTGTTTTCAAACATTCTTGTTTGCTCCTTGATCAGATTTCCAACATTCAGCTAAGACCAAAATAGAAATGACAAATAAAGCTAGCTTGCTATACACCCATAAGTCTTCAGGGGTTTAGAAGTCCCTCAGGACACTTAAAAAATTAAGACAACATTGAAGCTAATAGCAGTATGATGATTTACACAGTTGGGACCTGTTCCAGGAGACATGTGGAGGAATACTGCTGGCTACCGTTTTCTTCTCTTTAACCTCTGGTTTGCTCCTACTACTTTACTTACCTATGCATAAACAAAATGTAGTCTATTTTACCTTAAAAAGAACAGGTACACATTTCACTGCCTTCCCCCCACCCTCCTCCCCAGCTCTAATATCAGTGAATATGTTGTAGTGCTGAGAGTTTTTCTCTCTTCCAGATCCATCTGGACTATTTCCAGGCTACTTATACCCCCTATGACTCCACTAGGCTGTTCTTGATCAAGTCTATAATAAACTCTGGTAACCCAAAATTCAGAACCATGCTTCTCACTAAGTCAGGTGCCTTTGGCAATGGTCCCTTTCCTGAAATCTTATTATCCACTCAGTGATGCTGTTGTCTCTTAATTCTTTTTGAACACCCCTGCTCATTCTTCTGGGATGCCTTCTGAACTGTATTTTTACTCATCATTCAAAGCTTTGCAGCAGTTGCATTGGTGTCTCACTGGTTTTCTTCTGACATAAAGCCTCATGCCACCTTTCTGCAGATGACAAAACAGATGTATTCCTAATTGATACAAGTTTCTCATTTTTTACTTTTACAAGTAACATCTTCCATCAATACCCACAACTCAAATGACACTCTAAGTGTAATCTGAAAATCCAGTTTCTATCTGAGTCAGCACATCCAAGTAGTTTGCACATCTATGACATTTGCCTTCCATTGTCATTCAGGCAGTGAAATCTCTCATCTAGGTATTTATCAGCTTACATCTCAATTTGTGTCATGTTTTCTACAACCTTGAAAAATACAGTTCTCTTCTACTCATGCATACTGAAAGGACTCAGTGGACTTGGCTGTGTGGTCTTTTGCAGACTGACATGACTAAGCTGTGTCAAACACAAGCTGATCAAAAATGTATGTGTAACAACAGCCCAGCAGGACTTGCCAGCTTGAGCCTAATGGCTTGGGGCTGATTCAGGGAGTCTCACCTCTATCTACCAAATACTTCATCATCATAACCAGACTGGCATGGAGATGGTACATTGGACACAGCACTCCAAGGAGGAAAGAGTTGGGAAGACTTTCAACATCAACAGCACACGATGGAAAGCAACCCACCTGTAAGTATTAATATAATCATAGAATCATAGAACAGCCCAGGTTGGAAGGGACCTCAAAAGATCATCTGGTCCAACCTTTCGTGGGAAAGGGAGCCTAGATGAGACTGCCTAGCACCTTGTCCAATTGCATCTTGAAAACCTCCAGTGATGGGGACTCTTCCATGTCCCTGGGATGTTGTTCCAGTAAATGACTGTTCTTGCTGTAAAAAATTTCTTTCTTGTGTCGAGCTAAAACCTCTCCCAGTGCAACTTGTACCTGTTGCCCCTTGTCTTCTCCATTTGACTCCTTGTGAAGAGAGAGCCTCCGTTCCCTTTTTAGTCACCTTTTAAGTACTTCCCTGAGAATGAAACTTCAGTCAAATTAATGTATGGGTCAGTGCAACAATTACAGGAAGTGACCTCAACTTTGAACCGTAGATGAGTAATTTTGATAAAGGTTTTCACCAGCAGATTCTCAGATGATCCAGAATCAGAAGACTTAAAAAATTCTTTATGTGAACATGGACATCATACTAAGAAAAAGGGAATTCAAGGTTTTGTAAAAGTATTAATACTCTTGCATAAGATCTATACTAGTGTGATCATAGAAAGAATCTGATGTGTTGCTTCTGAAAATACACTTAGAGAAGGAAACGCTGACACTGACATTAAAAAATGACCTTTCAGCATAGTACTATTCATAAACAGTAAACACATATCTTGTGGTGGGTTGACCCTGGCTGGATGCCAGGTGTCCACCAAAGCCGCTCTATCACTCCCCCTTCTCAGCTGGACAGGGGGGAGAAAATATAACAAAAGGCTCGTGGGTCAAGATAAGGACAGTTTAATAAAGTGAAAGCAAAGGTCGCACACGACAGCAAAGAAAAACAAATTATGTTATTCTCTACTTCCCATCAGCGGGCGATGTCTAGCCACTTCCTGGGAAGCAGGGCTTCGGTAAAGGTAGTGGTTGCTCCGGAAGACAAAAATGCCCCCCTTCTGTCTCCCTTTACTTAGCTTTTATATCTGAGCTGATGTCATATGGTATGGAATATCTGTTTGGTTAGTTTAGGTCAGCTGTCCTGGTTATGTCCCCTCCCAAGATCTTGCCCTGCCCGAGCCTGCCATTGAGGGGGGGCAATGTTGGAGAGACAGCCTTGATGCTGTGCCAGCACTGCTCAGCAGTAGCCAAAACACTGGTGTGTTATCAACACCTTTCTAGCTACTGATGCAGAGCACAGTGCTACAAGGGCTGCTATGGGGAGTATTAACTCCATCTCAGCCAGACCCAATACAGCATGTCCTTATGTGCACTTAGATATAACACTCTTTGCAATGCCAAAAAAATATTAATTGCCGTATAGTACTGAGTTCAACTTTAACTGGCATTCATTATGAACATGAATCATGTGTGTGAGAAAGGAAGATACTGTTTAAATTAGATTTCTGTCTTAATCCTTTCTTGTTAAGCTCTCCTTCAACTTTAAAAGATACTCCTCTGTCACAGTGTCAGCAAATGACAACTGGTCTTGCTCTGCATCTTTGGAGAAGGCTATGAAGACATCAGTCCCTTTGAATCTGTCATCCTTCGTGATTTCTCCTCCTGTTTAATGTGTTGTTTGTCTTCACAATTGTCTTTCATTCACTTAAATTAGACTTTTCCATATGATGTTTTCTTTAAATATGAACTATAATCATTGTCTGGAAATTATGCCTTTGGGAGATTTATTTTTCTCCAACTTGTTCCTTTCTACATTTTGTAACATAGTGAAAATATGCTCTTGCTTCTCTCTGAAAGAAATGAATATGACCTTAGGAAAGATTAAACCAAACTAGACTACTAATTGCCAAAGATGAACTGCTGTAAAATTGCACAGTGTTGCTATATTTAGTTAAAGGATATTTGATGCTAAAACCAAAAACATTACAGTCGTACAGGCAGCCAAAATCCTGGGACAATTTATCCAAGTCTACTTCATTATTTTATATTTTAAGTTCATGTTTATATGTAATCCTGGTTTCAATTCTGAAAAAGAAAAGCATTACCAAAGCTTAATATAGAAGCTTAACTCATAGGAAGTTTATGAAGCTAATGCAATTTGTGCATCTCTACTTTTAACAATTGTATGAGCTTGTGTATTAGGTAACTGTTATTACTTTAGTTAAATGGCATTTATTATTATAGTTTCATGACATTACAGAACAATGGTAAGTTTATTTCTAATATCCCAACTTCAATATCATATACTCAAAGAGGTCTATTATTTATATTTTGAGTTTCATTGTATTGCTTTTGCTTTCTTTCATCTTTATCATATTGGTATAATTTAGCATAATCTTACTTGTTTATAGAAAACTGATGTGGGTCAATGCCACAGAAGGTGAAGCACATGTACTTTAGTTTTAAAAATTGTGAGAAATTTAATATGTATAGGCAAATTTGATTGTGAATATATGAGAGCTACTGAACTTTAGTTTCCATCTGTAGCCTAAGAGGATACACCTCCACCGCATAAAGAAGGTGCATGGGTCGGCAGAGTGATGCTGCACCAGATCTTACATCAACATGGTATCAGTACATCAGAGTGTTATCATACCATCCTGCTTGCCTTGGCTAGAGTGCTTCTCAGTCCAGTGCAGAATAAAACCAGCTGATTTGTATGTCCCATTCCACATTTAGTTCTCACATTTGCATCAGCACTAGTCCTTATATACACATTTTTACTTAAATGTTTAGGACAGTTGAGTTTAGACAAATCTATACCCACAGAGATGCTTCCATTGTCCTGGAGTACTGTAGTCCCATGAACCTCACCAGGTTTTAAATATTCAAAGCCACTACAATGTTCAGCAAAGGAAAAGGAAAGTCAAAGTAGGTCTTAAGGTGCACTGAGCTAGTCCTGTAAAATTGTGTTCTGATAGGCCAGATTAGGGCCCAATTTGGACTGTACCCTTGCGAAGAGCTGAGGAAAAATAGTGCTTCATTTGCTGTGTCAAGAAGTGACACAGATTCCTCTCTAGTTCCCCAGGTATTAGGGCTGACTAGCTGCATGAGGCAAAAAGCCAACACCTAAAAAGTGTATAATGGGGTACATTACTGCTGCACTCCCAAATCCTCTGGAAGCTACCTTGACTTTTCAAGCAGAATATCTCTCAGTCCACCAAAATTAGCTCTTCATTACTCACAACAAATCACAGACTTGGCTTCCCTCATAAGCAACCATTATTCATCTCATTCTTGTGCTCGATTGTATATTAATCTATTGCCAATTTCCAAATTAATAACATATTTTTAGTGTAAAACAATCCTGGGTTGTTTTTCTTTCTCTCTTTTGTGGAAAAAATCCAAACCAACAACCCAAAACAAAACAAAACCCAAAATAAACAGACCCAGACCCCCCCCCCAAAAAAAAATCCCACTCCAAAACCTCTAGAGGTTTTAGAAACTTTTTACTGATTTTAAAATTTGCTGTAAATTTTGAAGTGTATTTATTTGTGCTGGGTTTTTTCCTACAGAACATGTTAGTAAGAGAATTAGAAACTTTCTAGAAATTACACTTTCAGGAGAAGTCCTGAATACGTGCTTGGAAATTAGGTTTTAAAAAATATGCAAAGGCTACTGGGAAAAGATTGTTTAAATATAAATACAAAATACTATTTAAAATCTATTCTGACTTTTCAGACATAAGTTCTTTGTTCAAATCCTGAAGTGCAAAACCAGCAATAAATCTGCTAATGTTCTAAATCAGTCTTTTGACCTTTTAAGTGGAATGTATGAGCTTTGCTAAGACTTTAATTTCACTGCTTTATTTCTGAGAAAACTTTAGGTCAGATGGAGATTATAGAGTTGTGCATAGTATATACCTATAAAATAGCAATATATTTTTCTTATATATGTATTTTATGTTTAATCATTCAACAGAAGCTGATTGTTGGAGAGTTGGGACCTGTCATTTTATAACTGTTGGATTGTTTCACACAGTTTTTTCTCCTATTTTGTTGTCTTCTTTGTAACATGTAAATGTTGCAGCCTTTTTAAGCACAAACTTTTCTTCCTCCCGTACATTCTAGTCATTCCTTCCTCACCACAGTCAGATTTTTTTAGAGGCAGCTTGAGGTTTATATTTGTACTTTGACTGGGCACCAAATTCAGATCACCACGTGGCTTAGGGGTTGGGGAGGGAGGTCAGTTGTTGAACCACATTTGTATGACTGGCAGGTAAAATCACTCACCCAAAAGGCAACCTGTCTTCCCCAGAGGGTGGGTCAAAGCTTTCATTAGAAAATATTGGCCATTTCATTCAGTTACTTAAATAATCCTCTCCCCTCCCACACATAGTCTGAAAGATAATTTCCAGAGGTCTAGTTATTCAAAATCTGTTAAAAATACATAGGAGAAAACAACCCCTGCCATATTTAAAGCAATTACACAACCTGAATAGCTATGGTAACTAGTCCAGGCTTTGCATAATTTCATTTTGGGAAATGTGTTGATATATATATACACTTGCAAGAATTCATATTAATCCATACATTTTTATTGGATCTTTTATTACAGAGGATGAAAAAAACTTCACAAGTACAAGCAACTGTCTTCAGCATACTTGGTACAAGTGTTAGCCTCACTTCCTAGCTAAGGAGAGGGTACAACCACAAACTTGCCAAAGCTAGGAAAAAGTTTGTAGATGAGCTTGGAATCAAACTGTGCAGTTTTAGTTCTTGCAGCTGAACCATGTCACAGTATTTCCACCAAAACCAGCACTTAGCAGGGCTATACCACAGGCCAGACATGCTGTATGCTGCAATTCAATCTGACCCCTCTAACTGTGCGAGTGATGGTAAAGGGGCAGAGAGATGTCAGCCACCTCCCCCCGCCGCCCCCATCACTTCAGTCAGTAGATACCTGTAGCTGTGAAAGTTTGCCAAGGGCTAAAAGTAGCTCTGTTTCCTTTATAGCCATAGTAATTCCCACTCTTCCTAGAAAGAGAATATCAATACAGGGATCTATGAATACACTGCTCCCACAAGCATCCCTGCACCATGATATTTTCTGTCATTGGTGTTCAGGGAAGTACAAAGCAGCTCTTACCTCACTCAGAATGACCAATGGGCTGACTACAGCTTCACAATTAAAATGCAGGAACGAGGGTTTCAATGGGCTGCTCATATTTATCATGAAGACTTCAAAACATGGGGAAAAAAACAAAGGTGCTTTGTCACACAAAACTACTACTAGTGATTGCTTCATACTTCATTTCCAACACTGACCAAGTATTACTTTAATATTTATGAGGAAAAAAAATATTAAAGGCTTAAAAAAACCCAATAGCATTAGTAGCACCATCTTCAAGCTACTAAGACCAGTCAGATAAGCATGTTTCTGCCTCTTCAGGTTCAGAATTCTGCTGCAAAGCTGGACTAAAAGGTTAGTTTCTCCCAGGTTTTAGTCTTTGGCTTTTACATGGGATTTAGCAGCAACAAAAAGAAATGAGAATAAAATTGCTTTCCAGATTTTTTCTCCTATGTAAGCAGGTTTTGCAAGCAATTTAGAGAAATGTTATTAACAAGAGAACAGGGGATCCCAGAGAGAGTACTTTTTAGTAAATTGCAGTCCACATGGAAAAACAAATCATTGAGAACCATTCTGCTAAGCTCTTCTATTAGTTAAGGGCTAGTAGTTCTGATAGCAACATACAGAACAATTTTGGCAACTTAGTGCTGCAAATTCCTTTGAAGTAGTCAATTAATTGACAATAAGGGTGCATCTGTCATCACATAACTTCATTTACTTAACCTTTTTGCATTAGGGCTATCTGGGAGTACATACATATCATAAATGCTATATTTATCTCAATCCAAGATAACAAGTCATTTCAGAAATTATACATCCATTTCATAGGACAGGAGGGCCAACAAAAGCATGAATGTCTTTTCTTACCTTCACATGTCATAACAGTTTTGGCAGAAATATTGTTTTTACCATGTCTGAAAGTATAAACCCAGCTGTCCCCCAGAAGAAATCCCCAGAAAACTGTGCAAGCACTGAAGAGCAGATGCCCATGCTAGCAAGGAGTTAACCCACAGCCAGGAGACAACAGTATAGCTAGCAACAAGCCAAAGCTGTCAACAACTTAGTTTTTCTGTTCATGTGCTGGTTTTGGCTGGGATAGAGTCAATTTTCTTCATAGTAGCTAGTATGGGGCTGTTTGGGATTTGTGCTGAAAACAGTGTTGGTAACACAGGGATGTTTTCATTACTGCTGAGCAGCGCTTACACAGAGCCAAGGCCTTTTCTGCTTCTCCCACCACCCCACCAGCGAGTAGGCTGGGGGGGGCACAAGTAGTTAGGAGGGGACACAGATGGGACAGCTGACCCCAACTGACCAAAGGGATATTCCAGACCATATGACGTCATGCTCAGCCTATAAGGCTGGGGGAATGAGGAGGAAGGGGGGACGTTCGGAGTGGTGGCGTTTGTCTTCCCACCTAACCGTTACGCATGATGGAGCCCTGCTTTCCTGGAGATGGCTGAACACCTGCCTGTTGATGGGAAGTGGTGAATGAATTCCTTGTTTTGCTTTGCTTGTGTGTGCGGCTTTTGCTTTCCCTGTTAAACTGTCTTTATCTCAGCCCACAAGTTTTCTCACTTTTACCCTTCTGAGTCTCTCTCCCATCCCACCAAGGGGGAGTGAGAGAGTGGCTGGTTGGTGCTTAGCTGACGGCTGGAGTTGAATCATGACAGTTCATCAAGAAGGTTGTTTCCAAATCATGCGACATCTAAATATTTAGTAACAGCCTTGAAAAATATCAACTATACTGTACAAAAATGCATGAGAGAGCGTGGTCTAATTAGCCAAGATTTCACTGATTTACTGCCTTCTTGATAAAGGAATATAATCAATGTTTAAGTATATTGTGACCACAGCTATAAAATGACCAGTGTAATCTTGAAGGTTAGTTCTCTGATAAACCTGAAAACTTCAAAGGCATGGAGCTGGCATGAAGACTTGAGCCATTCCCGTATTTAAGATGCTTCAGATCTGTGTTTATGGTTTACACTTATTAATAAAAAAGTTTTGTTTCCCTTAAATATATGCACTTGTGATTGCCAAAATCTGTCAAAATCAAAGTTTCATGAAAACTGAAGCAGGGGGGCAGCTAATGGAAGGACCATAAAGAAGGATTTCCTGGTTGTGTGTTGCTTTTTTTTTTTTTCCTTTAATTTGAAAACTATTTTTGTGCAGCATTTCAAATAACAAAATCAATATTCACATTCACTGGAATAGCTAACTAGTAAGAGATATGTATTGTTTGTATACCTTTTCGTGTGAGGTCAATAGGTTAATTACACAAGTAAAAACTCTAAATTGTCTAGAGACTACTGAACTGTATAAATAAACAAAGTATTCTGCAAAGTGTATTTAACGTCCCTGCAATTTATTCTTTTTCATTCAGTGGTATTGCTGAAAGAGCAGTGGGGATTTTTGTAGCAATTTTCTGTGCTTTCTGCTTGAGAAAGTCTGCAGCCTCAGTCATTTGTATTTGAAGTTGATTAGGATGAAGTCAGAGTGCTCGCATTTTTTTAACAGCTTCTGAGATTTTTTAGCTCAGGGGCAGGAAGAAGAAAAACAAATATTCCTTACAAATATTTTGTCTTGAAAGCATTTCCCTAAAAGTACAACTGTGTGTGTGGTCAGATGGAAAAGGCATACTCAAGTCTACTGACAGACACATCTTCAGACACCCGGTAGTGAATGCAGTCCTTGATAGAAGTTGCTCTGATCAAAGCGTCACTTAAAAAGTCTACCTGAGAATTTAGATTAAACTTCTGTAGAAGCTTATAATTTGTGCTAAAAAGGTTAGAAAATTACTAAGTTATGCAGATATTAACTGAATGAGGAGAAACTAAGTTTAATACTGATTTCCGGGGGGGGGGGGGGGGGGGTTGTCCATTTAAACAAAATGTATTCTCAAATCACAGTATAACATAGACTGTATTTTCTTATTGGTAGCAGCAGTGATGCTTAAAATATGCTAGCACTGACAGTAATTGTAGTTTCAGTTTGCCATAGGAATTACCTTAACTAAACTCAGGTCATCTGTGTGCAGGACTGTGATATTAAAGCAAAACTTGAAACTGAATTCATTTGCTATACATGAAGCCTGCGGTTAAGCAACTGCTCATTCAACAAATGCCATGCTTGTTTCTTGTCTTCAAAAAGATCATGCGTGGAAACACAAAGTTTTCAGGCAAGAGAACAGAAACCCATGGCCAGTTCATGCAAAGAACATATGCACTCCTGCATTAACAGACTCTAAAATGAAAATATCCAGGCCAAGACAATAAGGGTTCTCTGCACAGAGAAACTCAAGAAAATCTTTACATTTAGCTTCTCTCCAGTCAATTCTTTACCCTATGTATATTCGAAATGTCTCAGTGGGGGAAGACATTTTCATTTCTAAGAAATGTAGAAAAATGTTGCTCTAGGAAATTAGATTTGTTATTGTAAGCGCTTTAATTCTGAAAATCCCCCCCCCCCCCTTTTTTTTTTATCTTGTGGGATGATATTGAAAATCATAGCTTTATTTTTTCTCCAGCATCTGTTATGACTCCTGTATCACAAGGGTAAACTGTAGTCGCCATTAAACTTACAGTAACTTGCAATATTTATTTGAATATATATGATGACTGTTATTTTAGAGGCTGTGTTTTGGTAAGACTGATCTCCACCTGAATTGCTACTTCACCTATGTTTGCAATTGTTACTTTATCAGAAAGACAAAAAGTGAACTTTCACTTTAAAAAAAAGTCTGACCAGTGGCAACATGGTGTCCCTCATGTATAGTTTCTTTCTTGGTTTATTCATCAAAGATGGAACAACAGTATTTCACAAATAAGTTATATTCTGAGGAACACAGAATCAATCCTGGCATATAACAATATAACCCACCATTAAAAAAAGTCTTCCCTCCCCCTTTACATTTTTTTACCTATATGACTTTATCATAGCGCATTTTCATTTTCTACACTTGATACATTTTCAGCAATCTGATACCTGTCATGACTGATACCTATGCAATTTTGAAGATATAGTGCTTATGAAACTGAAAACTAGGTAGTCTATTGGACTGGTTTGTGGCAATACAAGCCAGGAGAGAAGGCAATCTCTGGGTCTTCTGACAGTGTAAGCACGATGAGGTTAAATACCATATTTTTTACACATGCATTAAAAACTTAACTGAAGTAGAATGAGCACTATAAATCTGAACATACCCAACTGATGTGTTGAAAGTGGTCACTTTTCAAAACAAATGACACTCAAGAATTTGTAAATTTTCGCTTTCCTAGTTTAAACTTTTGTTGCATTTATTACTCAAACAAGGGACTCTTGTTAATTACTGTGATATATGTAGATTGGCACCAGCCGCATATGCATGTTCCCCAGCTTCTCATAGACATTTATTGTTATATGGCTACTAATTGCACAGCTGTCACTCTCTTTTATGGTTTGAGCCATATTGTTTGTGCTATTTATATCAAGTAAGCATCTTGTCTTGTTCAAAGGGAAACAGTGAAATCTTTTGTGCTAAGATACCACATCTTCAAAACTCTGTGTTTGCATATGGAAATTATCCAAACTAGGACTGCAATGATTACCGGCAATTCCAGTAGCATGCTAAGGCACCTAACCAAAACTTAAATTAAACTGAAGCACATCAGCCTGAAGTTGTGACCTTAACCAAACACGCATGTCACAAGTGCACGTATACATCTCTTCCCCCTTCACTTCCTACACAGCTTCCTCTCACACTACCTCTCCCTCTTTTACACAAGGTGTTGCAAGTACTTGGAGTTCTGCTTCTTTGCAGGTGTAAGACACCCCCGCCTTAGGCAAGTCCACACATTTCTCCTACAAAAGTCCTATTTGGATCCTGGAAAGAGGCATGATTCTGCTGAAGTCATCAGGTGCATTTAACAGGTGTTTTTTAAACCATTTTACAGCTGTAAAATTGGCCTGACTGCAATCACAGCAGTAGCTGATTAAAATTAAAACCAGGAAGATTGTGTGTACCTTTTAAATGCTTAGGAGTGAAAGCCTTTCCTATGAGAAAGCTGAATTCATTGTTTCTCTTGGCCTGAATGTCTCCTGGAAGATTGTCCTGGTTAGCAGGACAGCAATATTTCAGTTCAGTTCTCCTCCTGAATCTTAGAAAATGGACAGCTTTGTCTGATCGAAGTTACTTAAATCACTTTTAAAACTATAAAGAATGTAAAACAAGGCTTTGTTTTGAAAAATTGAAATCAGCAACAAAAAAATAAAAAATGTAATTTACTTCATATATTACAGTTGACAATTTGGTTTTGCAAAAGGTTTTTTTTTTCCGCCTAAGGTTGTTGCATGAGGTACTGAAAGATGAAACTGAATCATTGCTTTTTGTTGGCTTTGTAATCAAACTGAATTACTAAAGAATAATTAATAGTACCTGTGTAATCTGAACATATCAATTGACACCTAAAATCCTGTATTATCATCATGATGGTGTTATTGAACCTATACAAAACCTTGAAAAACATATTGTAATTTCCACTTCAATAAAATAACAGTGAATCGTTAATTTAATTTGATTTCTATTTCCTTTATCATAGATTTTAGTATGTTAAGCCTCTTGTAACAAAATTAGAAAAATCCACAATTGCAATAATCACTTTTATTAGTATAATGATAAAGAAACAGCAGTTGAGTTTGCCTTATTTGGAACTAGTCAAATGCTAAATTTTGCCTAGTATCATCAGTTGTCCTTTAATCAGGAGTCTTCTGTTCTTTAAATAGATCTGACTAAATTCCTTGATTCTACTGCCAAGAAAACTCAGTCTATACTTTTTTCTTTTCTTGAAAAACTACTGATTTTACTTTTCAAAATCCATTTATTTTATTGTCTGTACAAAATATTGCAACGATGTTCTCATTAATAATATTGTAATTTCATGCAGATGACAGAAAATAGGGTAGTCATAATGAATCTTATTATAAAAGAACAAGTGGGGTACCCTATGTTTCCTTTAATATCATGTGGGGGGTGTTCCCTATTCCTTCGCTCAGCTTAAAAAAAAGTCTATTTACTTTCTTTCTTCTTCCCATAGCAAAACAAATGATGTAGTATACAGCAGCCTCCCCTGTCATAGCCATCACCAGCTGATAGGCATTCCTCCTTGATACTGACTTTGATCCTCTATCACTAAGCAGCTGGTGTCATATGAGTGGTATCTGGCAAGCTTCACTCTGGAAGTATCTTCTCTGATTTGTTTCTGTGCATGTTGTTCCTTTGCCATGAATATTTCTCCCACCTTGTACAACAGAAATATACCTAGTATACCTTCCCCTGACTCCCTGTTTGCTCACTTATGAGCAAACTTTCTGATTCACCAGCTGAAACACTCATCAAGTCTTTTCCACATATGATATCAACAATGTTTTTGCCATCTTGCTTTTGAGATTCCTGTTCCACACAGTTTTAGAGAATATATTGGCCCCTTCACACTTTTTAATGTCAATTTTTATATGCTCCCATTGGATACCAGCAGCCACTTTTGTTTCACTGAAATCTTCTGTCAGATGTTTCCAAAACTTAACTTCATATATACTCTGTACTGAAAAACCTTTTCCTGGAAACCTTCCTTGAAATTAAAAAAAAAAAAATAAATCTATTTATGTCTATTTATGATTTTTCAGTTTGTTCAGCATATGTAATCATTCAGGAAATAATTTTTCCAAGAAAAGCAGTTAGTGAATTGATTTAAAATTGTTCACTTACTGTTTTTCAAAGTAGCTGGCCAGCTAAAGCACCTGACAATTTCTCTTCAAGTGAGTGATACAACACTTACATTAAACTCAATTAAATGCAGAAACAAAGTGAATTTCATTTCATGGTAGAAGTTTCTAATTATGCTTTATCTTTTCAAAGCACATATTTGTGGGTGGAGAGATTGAAAGATCATTAATTTTATAGTTTCACAACTTTTCATTCCCAAAGATACTGTGCTGACTGCAGGTAAACTAGGATAGCTCAGTGAGCTTTTTGCCATACCCACTTCTTCACTTAGACTTGAGTTCATGAAAAGTCTGATCTACTGAAAAAAATATTCCTGTTGCAGAGTATAGATATAAATCACAGGTTATTGTGCTTGTTCCTTATTTTGAGATTGGACTAACAGTATTTCTGAAAGTAGAGGAACCAAAACCAGTACGGGACTCTAGCAGTTCACTCAGAATAAGTGCATTTCTCAGCCAGGAAAAAGCACATGAAACAATAGGATCATATCTAAATGCTGGTAATATTCAGACTAAATAGTGTACTGCTGCTATATGTACATGTAAGGTAAACTAGAATATTAATTGTTTCTAAAGGTATTAAAAAAAAAAAAGCTATAAAGTTAATGTCATTTGGAAAATGAACAACAATTTAAAGGGCCATTTCCTAAGAGTACCTGCATGAGTAAAGAAATGCAGTGACCTTTGCATACGTATTTTGCTGCACTAGAACAATTAATTGCTGTCTTTCCATTCCCATTAATCTCCAGACTACATTCAAATGCAATAATGATAAGACTGAATAAACACCCTGGAGCTGTAAATCATCTTAAAATTCCTGAATCAGTTGAATTACACAATGAAGTGTTAAATCTCCTATTTCAATTCCCAGCTACTTTTTATGAACATTCGGTTAAATGTCTTCAGTAGCAATCAATTAAACAGCACTTTTATCTTTGTAACGGTTGAGGATTAACATGAATTATGTAGATCTCAAAAATTAGATGCAAAGAATTAAGTATTTTTATGCTTAGTATTATCTTTAGCAGAAGTTAGAGATATTCTAAAGAACCTGACAAATGACAGATACAACAAGATACAGAGCACACAAGGGATCATCGTGTTGGCTATGCAAATCAACATCAAAACTGATATTGCAAATGTCTTCAATATATATTTTCTCTTCTCTTTTCATTACTTTTTCAAGTCTGCATGACAAAGCTAGTACGTCAAAGTTAATTCCCGATATAATTTGTAACAGAGATATCAGGAAAACTGCTTCAAACTATCTCAGCAACACAAATCCATAACTTGAAAATGCTTGAAACAAACTTCCTGACAATGCACACACAAAGGTGTGTAAGAGTACTCAGTGAGTGAAAAACATTTCAACAGGCCCAGTAGCTATGTCCACTGCAGACTAGAAAACCCCTTTGAGAGCCTACTGACTACTCAATAAAAATCCCAGCAGGAGCCCAACTAATTTTAAAATTTGAAACATAGGTATGGAGTGTTTGTCCAGGTTTCACAGGTATTTTCTTGTTCTTCTGTCACTTGGTCATGAATTTTTATACTTTCACAGCCCCCAAAGGATACTGCACTGACTGAAGGTAAACTAGGATAGCTCAGTGAAATATATTTGATGTACACACTCCATACTGAAGAAGTACATATATCGATTTTCTGTATCACACTTCCAGACACAACATTCACTTCTTTTCCTCCACATTGTTTCGCATGTGCTGACTCAAGCCAAAATGCAATAACAGAGACCTTGTGCAGGCAAAGGAATCTGTTATTTAGAGTATTAAAATCACATTATTTAAAGTCAAGTTCTGTTCTGGATCTCAGTGCTTGACTGCCTTAAAGAAAGGCTAACCCTTATACCAGTGGAGACTACAGCAAGAAGGATATGTTTTTACACTGCAAAAAATACCGGCCAGTCCACATTCCGCAGCAACATGTCTTGGTGAGAGGAAAGGATTTGTCAAGAGTGAGAGAAATTGATCATTTCTGCTATCTTGTTGAATTTGTTTTGTTTTTACTGGATAGAAATGTTTCTTGCTGCTTTCAACTACTTAGCATGAAACCTAACACTAAACTGAGGGCATTTTTATCATTTATTTCAACCTCACCAATGCCTCTAGAACCAGAAAGAAGAAAATAATGAGGAATATATCTCAATAGATATTTTATATAAGGGTTCAACTAATTTTAGGCAAAGTAAGTGCTTGGTCTTTCTAAGTTACATTCTTCCTCTTCCAATTCTGTTACCTCATCCTATTCTTACAAGATTCAGCCATTAAAAGCGCTTGTAAGTCACCATGCAGTAACTGCTGAAACATACTCCCAGCTCCCAACTCCCTCCCAGCTACACACACACAAAATATTGAAGAAAGGTTCTGTCTGTGCCAGGGTGCCACTTTATTAAAATGCTAATGTCCAATTTTTAACCTGAGGGTGTGAAAAAGCAAATACCTGCTAATGTGCTGGTGAGTAGAGAGTGGCAGCTTTCCCAAGATATTTAATAATAACCACATGAAATCTAGGGGAAGAATGCAGACACAGATCTTTGATTTAAAAGTTTATTACCCTGCAAGAATGTTAGAGGTAATAAATCTCTCTTTTTTCTTTTTTTTTAGGCTTAAAATATGAATTTTTTTAATTTAAAGTTACAAGAAAACTAAACTTTTGAAAATACAATAAGTCACAGTTCAAGTAGCCATTCTAGCTTTTGTTCTACAGGGAAATCTGATCCTTTCTTTCCTGGAAAGATGGAAATGTGCACCACAAGACATTACTTGTACGTTTTTTGTTTCACCCAAACATTGCTCTGATACAGCTGATTAAGAACTTAGCACTGCATGGGAATACTCAAAGTGATTCTTTTCTGCAGTCTTCTGTCTAGTATGCAGTAAGTCACCTCCATCTAGGTCATCCTTCTTCACTGAGACCAACTTGAAAAGACACACAAATGGAATTCTGGAGAAAATGGAAACAATTCAACTCTAATACCCATTGTACCGGAAACCTGCCATTGCTACTTTCAGAAATGATTGTAAGTGTGCTGTGTTTTTTTTCTCAGAGTTGTCAGGTCTAATCTCAGAGATGCCTTCTGAAAAAAACATTTTCCAAAACCAAATTTTAATATATGCTAAAGAATTTCATTTTTAAAGAAAGCCTTGGAAAAGAATATCCTGAACAGGAGCTAAACAGAAGTATTGCTACATTTGCAATTTTTTTTGGCAAAATTTTGCAGCAGCTCAGATATACATAAGAGAAGAACATTATTTGGATTGAAAGATCCTCATTATGAACACAATCCAAATCTACTTTCTCATCTAAATTATGCAGCTAGCAACAAGAAGAAACATGTTTTAAGATATTTTCTAAACAAGCCTTATTTCTGAAGAATCTTCAAGGCACCTGGCCTAAGATAAATGCTATTGATCAGAGGCATTTTAATGAATGAAGGTTTAAATAGTATTTCCAAGATAACTTCACAATAAGTAACTGAAATAGGGGAGATTTCTATGAACATAGGCATCAATAAGGGAAGCATATAAAAGAAAATAACAATTCTGGACTGTTACTGTAAAGTAAGATAATCCTTTTCCTTGTGCAAGCATTGAAAATAAATTAGGGAGTCTTGTTTATTCTTCCAAAAGAAGTGTTATTATCCCAGCAAGACTGTGAACTTAAAGACAAGAAAACAGAGCACTGGTAAGCAACTCAGTGCTGGCCAGAAGTGGAGGAACAGGGGCACAATTAGCTGTTGTATCCCACATCCCAGCTGAAAGAGCAGAATGTGAGATAGCTAAGTGCTTCCAAAGCTGAGATGCTCACACTGTGCTCATGAGCTCCTAAAATGGAGCCTTTTTATGAAGAAAATAGTAGAAACCGGAGAACGTACCAGACTTGCAACCTACATGAAAAGGCTTATTATCCACATGTATACAGTCCATGAGCAAAGATCAACACTAGAAGCAGCATGCTGGTAAGCTTTTCACCTCACAAAGTACAACTAAAACCAGACCTTACTGTTTTATAACAGAAAGCACTACATGGGTACCCTGTTTACAAAGCAAGTAGACCAAAAGGCACCTTCTGAAGATTTCACTGTACACTGACAGATTCGAGTCAAAGAAACCAAAAGGCAGGTCTGTTGCTCACTAGATTGTCATATCCATCAAAAAAACCAAACTGAATTAGACAAAGCAGGTTTTTCTAGTCACTCGTAAGAGAGTGGGAGAATTGTAGAATCAGGCAAGGAAATCCAGGGTTTTCCACAAACAATAAACTTGTTTTCTTCATTTTCAAAACTGAAAGTGTGTCCTCAGTAGAACTACTTTGTGTTGACGTGGCTGTTTTCGGGCATCCCTGTTTTGACTAAGGCAGCGTTCAGAATAGTGCAACCCTGAAAGGAGAACTGGATACTAAATTCAGACTTGAAAAGCTTATTGCAAATAACTGAGAACCATGCAATTTGTCATTTCTATCAAACAAAATATGGCACTCAGAGGAAGATAAAACCTTATCAAAGCATTTGTCCATCCTGTAGTTGTGATGAGTGACAAGACTAGGGTCAATATTAAGGGAGGTTATTATGACACAGAAACTGTAACAAAGCTATTACTTAGTGAGGGTTTACAACCAGGTTCTCAGATACTCAAAACCAGGAACTGGGCAGGAATTTAGGGCTCTAGGAGCAAATATATCATTACCTTAGAAGCAAGTAGATATAAAAATCTGCAGGACTGATTAATTTATCTTCATGCAAATCAATGAGTACTTTATGCATTTTGTTGGTGATGTAGAGGAATATATTTTTCATATCTGCAAAATCATCTCAAGATTAACAATAGTTTCGCTATCAAAGGCATGAGTGTGTCGAAGTAACATAGGATTTAAGGAATACAGTGATATGTAATTCAGAATATTTAATTCAGAATGAGCAGAAGTGAAAGTAAGGTAATTTTAAAAAAGAATAGATTTGGTTCATATACAAGATTGTAATTCAGTGAGGTTTCTCTGGCAAAATGGATTGTCATTCCTTGGAGTTGAATGGGTTAATGTCACAGTTCAGTTCATAGGTTCAGAAGGAACATAACTGGTCTGTATGCAATAGCATCAAAATATACAGAGGACAATGATCCTGTCAGAGACTATACTTGGTTTCCAGATGTATTAGAATTTATTATATTCTCCAGATTCTTCAGGAGATAACATCCTCCAAATTCAAGACTCCTAACATGTTGTTCAATAAGGAACCAGTGCTCTGCTTGCATACAACTGAAGTGCTAAAGTCTAGTTTCAGAGAACTGATGTCAACTCTCCTAGTGGCAGGAAAGCACAACAAAATCATAATTTTCAGTGCATAAATTATTTTGAATAGGAAGTAGGATCATAGAACTAAAACAGTCACCTGGATGACTGAATGTAGTTGCCTAATATTCTAGGTAGGTATTCATTTAATAAGTGCACCAAACACCATGTACAGACAGCAACATCATATTCACTCTCTAAAAACATCTAAGCTTTCTATTTGTATCCTTAATTTCCTTATGGCCATCTATACTCATTAGTTCTCATGCCAGCAATATTCCTTAGGTCCCTCCCTAGTGCTTTCTTCTTCATTGAGTTTACTGACAACAATTATTCTAGTTGTCACCTCAGTTTTCATATCACTAGGCTAAATGTTAGAAATTTTCTCAATCCCTCCTCCCACTTCATTCAATCTTTTTCTGTATGTGTTCCAGACTAAATTAATTTTTGCTGAGTGTAGGGGGCAAGAGTCGTACACACGTAGGGAACAAGAATTACACAAATATTTTAATTCAGGAATTTAAATTCCCATTTCTATAAGTAGTCATCTAGAAATTACATTGTACTTATATTTTTTATTTTTTTTTTCATGTGCAAGACAATGCACATTTAGAAAATTGTACCTATACTTCAGTGGGACTGGATACCATGCCCTATATTCCATACACAAACCAAAATATGCTCATTGAAGGGGATAAATTCTGAAAGCAAGTCCAAAGGGAAACAAAGATGCAGAAGTGAAACTACTTAAAGCAGAATAAAGATTTGAATTTTTTTTAACCAATTGAATACATGGTCCTATGGAATTCAAACTTCTTTTAGTATGGCCTACTGTAATTCTTAAGATTTAACTAACATTGGATAAGTGGTATTGTAGGTATCTGATGAGCAACAGCTGGGAGAATTTCTTTATTTCTGTTTTTCATCACTTCTGAAGCAAAAGAATCACAATCTATTTAATCAATGAAGCACTATCAAACAGGGTTAATAGAGCTCCTAAGTTTCACTTACAGTCTAGTCCTCTAAGATTGAGCTTTGTAGGTGAGATACTAAGCATCCTCCTCTCCTATAGACACTAGCAACTGCTTACCAGTTTTAGCACACTTCTTGTAGTCTCCTCTTACACTGTGACTCATTTGCACATGTAGTTCTGACCTTGTAGTTGAACATATGGAATCAGTGAAATTGTGCTTCTGCTGTCACCAACAAGGGTAAGTACAGGTGAGGAAAGTAAAATGGTACCAAAGTGGGTTTTTTGCATGAGGGTACACTCTTGTCATTGGCTCATAGCCAGAAAGTTAATTTTATTGCAACTTCATATAGCTCTTGTATTATTCCAGCACCTGGGACTGATGTGACACATTCCCTTTAAGTAGAATAATTGTTGTCTGTAAACTGCTTCTAGATTACTCTAGGAAACTGATATTAAACTAGTGTTAAGAGTTCACTGTTCCACTAAGAAACATATGGATGGATTCAATATTTGTGTGGATTAGATGCAAATGACATCCAGAAACTACCTATATTTTACCTTGATTTGAGTAGACACAGTTCTGCAGAAGGTAAATGAACTTTTCGTTCAAACACTTCAGCAAACTATTTGGGCTCAAATTTTACAACACGTCAGTCATTGTAGGAACATCAAAGGAAAAGGAAGAGCTACTTCCTCAGCAGGGAAATAATTTCATCCAAGCTGAAGTGGGTTTACTTGATCCTCAGAGAGTGGGTTTACATTACTTGATCTTCAGAAAATATATGCTTATCTCAGGTTTAATTTTCTGAATTAATAATTTTTTAAAATACACAATTAATGGGGATTACCTACATCACTTTCCAAACTACACATAGCATACAAGCACTCTGATGTGAAAAATAGATTCATCCTAATAAAAACATTTGTTCTGTCTAAAAATTAGTTATTATTCCTTAGGGTTAGATTCAGCACAGAGAAAGTATTGTTAGATAAGTACTTCAATATAGATCAAGAAAGTGAAGCTACGTTACAGAAATCTGTATCAACTAGTGGAAGATTTATGTTGAAGTTCCAGCAGTTTGAATGCCTAAGTAGAATGCTTCCAGACATTCTTTTCAAAGATCATTTTATAGTTAACATATACACTCTTACAATATCCAAACAAATAGGCTCTTTCCTTAAAACTTAGTTTTATCTCATGTTTAGGGAACTTGCAAAACAACAGGGGGGAACAATTTCACACCTCATTTCCCCCAAAAAGCTATTGATGAATCCAACTAAAGAACTGATAAAATGAATTCAGTAAAAAAATGCTTCTTTTCATACTGTGAACTGTATCTTTTTAACAGGAGTTCTTGGAATAAAGATCTTTCCATTTTCTGTTACTGTAAAAATAACATAGCTATACCGTTACATTTCCTTTTAATTTCATGGACAAACAGAAGAACAAAAGCAAAACTCTTCTAAACTTTCAGAAATAATCTACCTAAAAATGTGATCTTTTGCTTTGATAAAATTGGTATAATTACCTTAAAATTAGTAGAACATTTCAGTTTCAATAGCCAAATTTCCTCTTTCTTTATCCTGATAAAGCCTTTATCATAACTTTTGCTCTTATGAGGTCAAATGAAAACACATAAATTTGATTCTGAGGTGAAAAATCTAACTTTATAAAACTACGACTTTTTGGTCATAAGTAATCCTTTTTATTGCATAGTCAGAAATGACAACTTTGAAAAGTCTTCATTTAAAGGCTGTATTTAGTTATTTTTTGATAAATAAGGGAGTGCCAATATAAGCCATTTGAATTACCTGTTTTTCAACTAAGCTTTTGTCTGTCAGCATTGTCAAAGGTATTTATAAATGGCAATACTTTATGTATTGTTGCATACTTTTGTTAGGGTTCTTTAGTCAAAAGCTGACTGCTTTGACTGTTCACCACACTAGAATCTCTGGTTATATTTTGTTTAAAAAAATCCAATACTTATTACAATACTTAGTAATTTTTCTTTCTGGCAAATAAAAGGTAGACAATTGTTTCCTAAAAAATAAAAATTTAAAAAAATAAAAAAAGTGCAAGATGACCTTTTAAGATGTGACTTAATTTTCACTTGAACTAGTTGCCTGTCATTCTCGGTGGTAGCAGTACTCATTGTTTTAAGGTTCCTGTAACATTAATGTAGGGAATGTTATTTAAGGATAGGAAAAATATTTCATTTTTTAGTGGTCTTATTTGTTTCTGCAGTAAATACTATTATTTGAATGCAGAATTTTGAGTATGGTAAACAGAATGAGACAACAGCTGAAAGAACACTTGAGGAAGAGAAGTATTCAGCAGATAGTCATTAATGCTATTCGGATAGAGACACAATTATCAGAAGAACTAGGAAAAGCAAGGAAACAGAGCTTACCGCAGGCTAAGAGCAGCAGGACTTGGATTACAAGAAAGAGAAGGGGGTGAAAAGTGTTGATGATAAAAACAGTACTCCTTTTACTCTGTTTTCCTCTTCCTTTAGTACTTGATGGAGCATTTTGTGGGCTAATAGGTAACATCAATAATGTACACTGGTCCTTGAACTCTCATACTTGTTTTAAAAATAACAAAAACCCATATAGTTTAGTACAGACAATATTCAGGACGAGCACAATGACTTTTTTGGTTCTCAATGGAAGAGGCCTTTCCATTGCAGTCAGAGGACTTCTCAACAGGGGATGGTTCCTGTGATGGTCAAATCCTGCAGTCATTGTGTTTGCTGACCCATGGTTGAAATCTGCACCATGACTCCCCCCCAGTTTAGGGCTTCCTACATAGAAACCACGATAAGCAGATACAGAATGACATGTGCTAAAACTTTTGTTCCAGGAGGAGCTACGATGCAGCCACACCTCAGGGTTTAAAGAACTATCAACAACTATCAAAACCATAGCACATCCTTAGTTTATATTTTACTATTAATTATACCCAAGCAATTCCATGTCATTGAGCAATATCTGCTACAGCAATATCTGCTACAACCAGACCTTGTTTGTCTGCCAATATTACAAAAACTCTATTATCAAAGATAATATCCTTTTTACAGGTGCCATTCATAGGAGAATTTGGTCTTCTACACTATGCACACTCTTGTATTATTTACTGTTTGTATTCATATATGAACTTTACACACTATATTGATTTCTGTGTTAATATACAAATTATACACACGTTAGTCCTGAGCCACTCTCTAGATAAAAATAGAATGCACATTTCCATATTTGCTATGACTCTGGTTTTTCCCTTACCCTAAACTTTATTTTTCTGTTGAAGGTTTAAAAACCCCCAAAATTTAGAAAAGGAACAGGAAATGTATGAGAAGAAAAAAAGGTATAAAAGGACAGGCAAATCTTCCTTTTGACACTGGTGGCCTGTCTACAGCTAAAAATGCTTTCGTGATTAATTATCTAGGGAACTTGTTGCTTTGAACAGTACAAGAAGTACAGTTCTGCATAGTTTTGTATGTTTACTATGTCTAGTTTTCCCTGAGAATTTGCATATTGAACTTCTGCTTCATTGGCAGGCAAAAAAACATTATTTTGCAAAAAGTTGCGTATCTGGACATGTCCTCAGGTAGCTGATTAAAACGTACTGTTCAGTGACAGTAAATTTTTCAAAATAGACGAAGGGACTTAGCAGCTTGTTTTCAGAGTTTGTTGCCTCCCTTTGATTCTTTCAAAATACTAGTCCAGAAACTTTCTTTGTTTCTTTCTAGTTTCTGGGGCTCAGCTATTAATCGTGGGACATCAGTCTTTTTCTATTCTGCTGATACAGGTAGCAAAGGTTCACGTTACAACTGATTTGCTACTTCAGCAGCTGTGAGGGGCCTGTGGTCAGCTGCAAGGCATTCTCATATGACAGTAGCACTGATTAGACTTAAGAAAAAAGGAAAAAAGCTTTCCCGTCTTAAGTCAGGACAGTATACGTCCATCTCAGTTATGATGAATGAGTTTTAGAGTGCAGACTGAGAAGAGGTGAGTATCTCCCACAAATAGGTTTTAAAGAGTTTCATAAATTATTTATAAAATACTCACATTTGCTGCTCCATTAGCCAGGAATGTTGCCTAATATGGAAACAAGTGCTCCTTCATCATACCCTTTTCTGGCAGCAGAGAAAGATTAGCATTTAGCATTAAGCAGTAAGCTGAGGACAGAAGGGTACTCCAACCGTAAAAATTTCTCTTCTAAGTCTGGAACAATGTTTGCAACCTGCTCTTAGATGTAGGAAGGTTTCCATCAGGTACAAAGACCCAAACGTGCACAGAGCAGCAGTTTATGGAAGTGTATGGTGCACGCTGGAGTGCAGATGTAATACAGCGGGTCTGCAGATGCTTTTAGTTTCAATCCTGGCACTATTCGATTCCACTCCAGTGCACTGTGGAAGGCTATTCTTACTCTAAAATCTGCATTAACTTCAGATCTACCTTGTAAGACCCTATACAGGTTGAATCTGTATAAGAAAAGCTGTATTACTCAGATTATCAGTAGATGTATTAATAGAGTTACGTTGAAACGACAGAAGCTTTTATACAAAAACATGTGAACAGGCAAGAAGGTAAAAGACTCTTTCTCTGCCTACCCAATCCTAACTTGTACTTTTTCACTTTACATGAAGATGGCTTCATGTTATTTAAGTGACAATAGCTGATAGGTCATTTGTCAATCATTTTTCAGTTGTGTTCTCTCACTTGACATCCAGAATTGTCAGAACACCTTGATCCAGTAGAGATACTTGCATAACATCTAATCCATCATTGTAACATTTGTGGGTAACATGCGGAACATTTGAACTCTTAGTTGACTAACATACCATACATGATGCAGATAAAGTTTAACAGCCAGAGTGCTTGTTAAAATTTAATTTAGCTAGGTATCTACTTGAACCAAACAGGTGCTGTTGGCTTATAAAGCACTTTCAAGCTAAAGTGCAGATGACGCAAGTGGAAGATGCACGATGTAGTGAAAGATGTTGATTTTCCTCATTTTATAGGTCTGTGGGTATAAAAAAAAAATCCACTGTGTAGCAGGATAAAACTCTCTACCTCTTCATGTCAAATTTCAACCCTTATCACTATTACAGTAAAAAAAAAAAAAAAAAAGGTAGAGAGTGGTTTTTAAATGTAAATGCTGCAATAGTTTTTAAAAACCAAACCTAACTGTGGTCAGAAGTGATTTAGTCAGTTTGATTTCTCAATTATGGTATATATTCTTTAGAAAGACTTATGCTGTGGGCTCTAAGAAAAATGAATAGCTTGGTGGTCAGAGCACAGGTGCTACAGCTGAGATATTCAGGGTTCCAACTCTAAATCTGACCTCAACTCATTCTGTGAATTTCAAGAAGCCACTTATAGGAAGATCTTTCATAGTACTGTAGGGAATAAATGCTGCTTAAACTTGAAAGGATTTGCACTGGCTATTGGTTTAGGCTTTATGTTGGGTTTGGCCTTTTTTTGTTGCATATCCAGTTCTCTTACACATGTGACAAATTAATAAAGTTTCTAAGAAAGACTTTGAATATCAACACTAATACTTCAATATGTGTAACATTATTCTCTGTTGTTGCTTTCTCAGACTATATGCGTTTCCTACTGTCCAAAGCTATTTTCAGTTGTTACAGAACTATAATCTAAATATTGCCAGATAGTTTTCCTGAGTTTTACTCATACATGGTGTGTCCTCCAAGCTTCCTGCCAATGGCTGACCAATTTTCCTTCTCTGTTTTATCAGTGTTAGATGAGATGGCCCTGGCTTTAAGATTTATTGAGTTTGTAATGAACTTGGCTCTTAATTACCCAAGATCATTAATCACTAACTTCCTGATGTGATCTTATCTGGGACTGTGGACCTGCCCAGTATGTGACCAAAGTTTATCCATTGCATGTACCAATTCTAATTATCTAACTTAAATACAAATCCTTTTCTGTTTAACAATATGAAGTTCTCTGTTGTTCTCTTTTGAGATTCAACTGAAGGTTTAATACTCAATCTGGTGTCAATAGGTATCCCACCTATTCAGATCACAAAGACAGGAAGTATCTAAGATATTGATTATGAACTTCAGTTGTATAGACTTTAAACAGTAGAGTTCTCAGTCTTTATTGACAGTGTTAAAAATCAATGAAAATTTAAGGTGTTAATCTCTGGAATTCACTTGAAATTTAAGTCTTAACAAACAGTCAGATACACATATTTCAGTCTTCACCGGAGCTTGATGATTGTACTTGGCCCATTTTGTTTCTGTTCCTATACTATGGCATCTGAATAGATCAGTTCAACATGATGGTCCCAACTTTAGCATTTGCCAGGTAGTACAGACATCTTACACTTTATTATTCTCGTTTGCTGAGGTAAAGTATCTCTTCCTAAGATGTTATCAGAGTTCATAATCCTATTTTGATGTATGTAACAACACCTTAGTGCTTCTCTTTTCGTCAGTTCATTTCAGAGAACTTGTCTTTTTTCTCAGCTGTAAGAATTAATACAGGGACTTTTCTCAACTTCACGTTTTGTTTTGATTTTTTTCTTTTTACTGTAAAAGTATGAAATTTTAGAGTTGCTAAGTATGAACTGAAGAATTTTTGTCCAGAATAGGTATATATAGGTATAGGTATAATATAGGCATTAGAGCCTGCTACTAAAAAGGTGTTTGGAAAGAACTAGGCCACATCTAACTTACAGTGCTAATGCCTGTATCACAGTTAAAAAACGAAGTTAGTTGCTTCTAGCTTATAAATACCAGTCACCTAACTCATAATTGTGTTCCTCAAAACCAGTCAATATCATGCCTAAGTTATTATGTGGGCTGCATTTGGGTCATCAATCAAGTTTATATAAACACAGAAAACACATTAAATGATTACTGAATAAAAGAGAATGCTGAATTACTGTGTTGCTTATCTAGGGCAGCTTCAGTTATTTCTTATGCATGTCCCACGTTAATAAAACCATTATTGCTCTGTGATGTCCCTTCTAGAAAAAGGAAAAGGATATACAGATATATACACATGCATATGCACCCAAAATGCAGCAGAGATTGCCTGGCAGGCTTGGGTCTCCTGAACCTAAGAGAAAACAAAGCAGATACTGCATTTTCCCCAGTTGTACTAGTTGTTTCAGGAAGAAATGAAACCATTTGAAAACACATACACATTCAGGAAAACATAAGGAGTTCCTTATTGCAAAACCAGAAAAGTGATCTAAGGTTTAGCAGAAGTGTGAGCCAGTGACTATTGTCTTTCACAAGAAAGATACCCACATGAATGTACCTCAAGCTCTTCCTGACACCAGGGAAGATCAGCACATCTCAGAGGAGCTCTGGTCACGGCATATGAAATGTGGGAAGATTACCAAGGAGGGGACAGTTCGGTGGGAATCCGGTGATTGCTATTTGGTAAGACAAAGGATTGAGTAAAGGAGTCTGTGGGAGTCTGTGGAAAAATAATCCCTCAGATGTAAAAAAATTAATGAATATTCAAACAAACTCTCATTGATAGTTTTCAGAGAGGGATATAATTGTTCAACTAAATTTTATTATACTTTGCCTACCACAAAGATAAATCTGTCCTTCTAATAATCTCAGAATATTTTTTCTACATACTTTCTCTATATGCTACAGATATAATCAAATTCGCATGTTGTAATATTAATATGATAAACTCGAACCAAGGTGTTCCTGTGAATTCATTCTTGGGTCTTCTTTGCAATAACAATTTAAAACTTCCACAAAGGTTCACTATGAGAGTTGTATAGTAGGTTGCTATAACAGACCTTGCCTGTTCTGCCTTGTTGCCTGTCCTGGTTTCAGCTGGGATAGAGTTAACTGTCTTCCTAGTAGCTGGTACGGTGCTATGTTTTGAGTTCATTATGTGAAGAATGTTGATAACACTGATGCTTTCAGTTGTTGCTAAGTAATGTTTAGACTAATGTCAAGGATTTTTCAGCTTCTCATGCCCAGCCAGCGAGAAAGCTGGAGGGGCACAAGAAGTTGGCACGGGACACAGCCAGGGCACCTGACCCAAACTGGCCAACGGGGTATTCCATACCATGGGACGTCCCATCTAGTATAGGAACTGGGAAGTGGGGGCGGGGAATCGCCGCTCGGGGACTAGCTGGGTGCCGGTCGGCGGGTGGTGAGCAATTGCACTGCGCATCATTTGTAGATTCCAATCCTTTTATTATTGCTGTTGTCATTTTATTAGTGTTGTCATTATCATTATTAGTTTCTTCTTTTCTGTTCTATTAAACTGTTCTTATCTCAACCCATGGGTTTTGCTTCTTCTTCCCGATTTTCTCCCCCATCCCACTGGGGGGCGGGGGGGGCAGTGAGTGAGCGGCTGTGTGGTGCTTAGTTGCTGGCTGGGGTTAAACCACGACATTGCCTGAATCAGCCCATGTGGTACCTTTCAGCATGATTTTGGCCCTATGTGCTAATAAAAAAAATTAGACAAATGGCTTTTAAGGTAGCTAGATAAATTAACATGCTTGTGCTGTGTACAGGGAGGACAATTTTTTAATGGTTATTCCACTAATAAATAATTATAGCTTGGTAATAGCTCACACTGCCTTCTAAAAAGAGCTAATATTAAACAGTGCTGTACCTGTGCAAGAGAAGGCACTGCTGGACACAAATACATCTCTTCTACCCTAGCAAGGTACTTTAGCGTTTGGCTGTTTAGCTCCTGCCTTGTGGCAGGGCTGTTAATACAGTGCAATTATATAGCATAAAACCAGTGTTACAGAGCACAGATTCAAGTTTATATTGGATATAAACATATTTTTCACATATAGGACTGTATTTTGTATTATCCATGGGGAAATGGTAAGGGACAAATTGGAATGTTAATGTTCTATAGCTATTATATGCTCATTTCACACTGATGCTAACTAAAAGTAACTGAGAGATCAGGGTGAAGACTCCCACAGAAATGCCCAGATCCTGAAGCATCGCAGTACCTGATGCCTTCTGTCTCCCAACAGAATATAGTCGTTTTGCTCCTTGGACCCATTCTCCCACACCTCTTTATATTCCTGCCACTCTGGGAAACTAAGCATAAACACCCTGCTATATCTTAGCAAGGAAGAGGTTATCTACAGCATAGAAGTCACTCTGCAATATCCCTGTATTCAAGATATTGAAAGAAAGTAGCTACCTTGTCTATGTACAGTCAGGGTGTGTTAAGGTTTCCAGTAGAAACTGTATAGCAATATTTATGGAACTATCTATAGGAAGAATCTAGAGGAATCTAGATCTCTGACCAAAGCAAAATACTGAGTTACCATAATGATTAATACAACATTATTTTTTTTTTCCAGTTAAAAGAAAGAATACCACCAATTTTCTTAAATGAAGCTTACTTAGAAAAAAAAAAAAGATTAGAACCACATTTATAGATTAAAAAAAGAAGTCATGGCTGACTCTTAATTAGAAACTTTGTTACCATGTGAATTTTTAACTGAAAAATTGTAACATGTTTTTCTCTAGAAAATGTCTGTTGTAGAAAAAGAACGTGCCAAGTTCCAAGCTAATCTACAAAACATTAACGTAACAGAAAACAGGTTTTGTTCTGGGTTTTAATAGTTTGTTTCCGATTGTTTTTCTTGCCTCTTTTTTCACATATGGATTCTAAAGACATCAACATATGTTCCTTTAGCAAATAACTATGTCCACTGAATTTCTTAAAACTTTCTCTCTCCAACTCATCTCTCAGTTTTTTTGCATCTCCTTGCAATGTCTCCAAATCCAGAAGACATCTGTATAAAGTCTAAAAATTCTGAAGCAATTTAGAACAAGATACATTTTATGGTTTTATTGTTATTATGTTACAAAATAAATTGTGAAGAAAAACAGATTCTCATTATCTTGACATTTGAACTGAAGGATTATGATTACTTTGTTCAGCATAAGAATTTCTTTTTCTGTCTTTTTAAAATACTGTAATATACATAATGGCATTGTTTTCTGTATTTAAAAAACTGCACATATAAGAAATATTTTACTATATGTACTTAAGAACTGATGTTTTTCTTCTTTAAACTTAACATCATATTCTATAGCAGTTTCAAAATAGTGTTATAGGTGGAGTTAAAATATTTTCCTGTCATGGTAGTTAAAAATAAACAACAACCCCAGGAGCTCAAATTACTAAGCCAGAGGCTTACTGGATATTACTTGATTTGGATAGTAAAACAAAACAAAACAAAACAAAACAAAACAAAATATAAATAAATAAACAAATGAGACAGAATGTTGCTGCCTGGAAAGAGCATATTCTGTGGGGATAGAAACTGCCTCTGGACTTATTATCTTATTTATAATCAGACTGGAAATAGACCAGACCTGGCATTCTGGTGAAAATGGTAAACAGTAACTTGTCAGAGCATGCCATTCACTTTCAGAGTTCCCTTTTGTTGCTTGATGTGTGTTATTTCTTTTTCTGTCATTGTTCATAAATGCTAAAGACACATACACATTGTAATAACAGATTTATCAAATTTCTACAATTGTGGGTGTGCACATTTCTCAAATAAGTAGTTAAATACTAGCTTCGCTGCCAGAATACTCATTTAAAAGCTCAGTGTAGCAAACCACCAGTTAGGTTTGATTATACAGAATAATTATATGGCATGAGCATTGAAATTAGAAATGCATAATGTAAAATGTGATGATTATTTCTAACATGGGACTAAATTGGATAAAAAAGGCTTTACTGGTCTAGAACAGATCTTAGTGTTGTATGACGTGGGTTGGCCTGATCTCTTTTCCACCTAGTAAAGCTTGAAAAAGCTAACAGTCTGTTCACCTCTCTGCTAAAAATCAGCCATCAAGTTACTTTTTACACACCAGATGTTTCTTCTTTTAATGCCAACACATAGCTATACAAAGCAGAAGTAGATGTCACCACAGTTGAGAGCTGAATTATCTAACAAATATCTTAGCACTACAGAATAGCAATATTCATATTTGATGACAATATACAAACCAAGACAAAATTTGATAAAGTAATTCCTGCGGCTTACTGCATTAGATTAGACGTAGTTTAGATGAAAAAAACCACCACCAACAACAAATAAAACCCCCAAACCAAACCAAAAAATCCCCACACAACAGAATTAAGGTTCTGAAAGAAACTGAGAGGAGCTAGCGGAGGGTCCATTTTACCTTTGGCACTTTGTTATTTGTTGACATTTTGTCACTCTGTCTGGAACTGTTATAAATAAAAGGAAATAAACCCTTGAGTATAAGACCATTAATTATGAACACTTTTAGGCTTATTTCTGTCTGAAACTGATAATTTAAACTGAGAGGAAAGGATCAAACTTTTTTAGCAAAAAATGTATAAGAGTTCACCTAATTCTGATCAGCTGTTGCATTCTAATTCATTTTGTATAGATACTAATGCATTATCATTTTCTGTAAATTTTACTTCCTTTTAAGTAAAGTGTAGTAACCGACAAGCTAATTCAACTCCTCTTGCTAAGTATGGGATATAGACTTAAGGCATAAACTTGAAAATATATATATAGCTGTATATCCTTATTCTTGAGAATGCTCTACAGAAGTAAAACTATACATAAATGCATTTGTAGGATGAGGCCCTTTGGAAGCTTTCCAATACTTTTTTTTCATAGACACAGCCAGTAGTGCCACCTACAGTTAAGGTTGCTTGAGGTTTTCCATTTACAAGACTTCATTTTTTGGTTAATTATAACTTTACAAAGCTGATATTTTTGGTAGAAATTATCTTTATCTTAGAGTACTTGTCAATATGATTGGTTTCACCACAAACAGTTCAACCATTTCTGATAGTATGACAGGTGATGTATACACTTTCCTGGCATTGAGAAGAGGAAAAAACTGAAAAGACTGTAAACCCATAACACCATGTGCAACAATCTTGTTGAATACCTCCAGCACTCCCCTGTTTCAGGTCAAATCTGAAGAGTCCAGCTTCGGTGAAGCACCCTATGAGGGACAGAAGAGAACTGTAATGTGAGTTATGAAGTGGGAAGAGGAGGAAATTGAGTGAAAACTCAGAAGGCAACTGTGACTGGAGTAGAGGTTAGGCTGCGGGCTGAAACAAAGATGGAAGAGTAGGCAACAACTAAGACAAAAGGGTCAGCCTTAGAGAAATTTTTTGTTAGATAGTCTTCTCCCTGAAACCTGAAATGGAGCATACACTTTCCAGTTTTTTTACTAAGACTTTAATTATTTCCTTTCAACAAATACATGTGAAACCTAAAACTAACAAATATGCTTGATCCAGCCCTTTCCAGTTTGGGCCAATAGAAATGAGGACTTATACCTGTCTAATAATATGCAGTTATTTAAGGTGGTAGAACTTCATAGCGTGGGTGTAGATATTTCATTCCCACTGATAGAGTATGCTGGTTGGCTTTTCTTTAAAATTTACGAAATTACAACTGGAAATCTATAGCTGAAGGCTGTAAAATATCCAAAATAAATACTCAGTATGTGATGTCTGGTGCCCCTCCCTTGCTCCACACCTGCAGGTGCATGTGTATTTCTCGAGGTTTACATTCCAAATATCCAAATAGGGATACAGACTACACTGCTTCTTAGTGTTGTGAAAACATTATTGCTGTTTCTCAAAACCGTGTGTACTACGGTGACTAGTGACAGAAAGCAAACACTTTTGCTTTCAAAAGAAGGCTTGAAATTTTCAGCAAAATTTTAATTCACATTGAAAAGAGCCTCGTGACCATATTCCACTCTGTATTGAAACCGACAAAGTTTGCGATTAGAGATTATATCATAATTCATGCAGTGATATTATATCTTTATTTTTCTTTATTATTTTTCATGTTTGTCCTTATAAACGTATTTAACTGTCTTACAAAAAAGATTTGGAGGACTCAATAAAAACTTAATTTCTCTGTAGCAATTTCAGAATTTCAGAATGACATATTGAGGTAAATGACAGGGAATATTTTTTGATCCATGCTAACATAAAGAATGCTTAACAGATGCCCAAAAGAAAATGTCCCACGTTGAAACAAATGGTGAATTTGCTGACACAACACCAATTTACCAATTTACTTCAATTTGACTTTATGGAGCCAGTCTGTCACAATCTTAGAGACAAGTTCAACCCTGGGCATGCTTTTTCAGATGTATTCCTTTTAGCTGCTGTAAAAGACCTAATACAAAGTTGAGAATATTGTGAAATGGTGATAGTTCTAGTCACCTCAAGTGATGCTGTTCTGTATTTGAAACAGTGACTGAAGGACATAGTCTCCCTTACTTGGCTGAACACCTTTTCCTCTCCTTCAGTCACTTGCAAATAGCCTGTGGGACATAAAAATAAAAATAAGAATAAAATTAAAAATAAAAATATAACCTCCTTGTCAAGTTGAAATGGTTGGTACTTTTCATAAACCAGCTTTTATTTTATAAGTATTTATACACATATACCCATCAAGCTATCAGAGTTTACACTCTATAATGATGTGGCAGTACACTCCCCTGCCCCAATCCCCCCCAGTCCTGCCAGCAGGAAACAAAACTTCTCCAGGCAGGGAGAAGGGGAAGGAAACCTTGGAGGCCACAGGTTGAAATTTGAACTGGCCAATTGAGACGCGCCAGGTACACAGAGGTGACCCTCTTGGCCAATAGGGATTAAATGACCGCAGGTCAGATTCGACAGGGGTATAAACGGGGTCCCGCCAGAGGACATGTTGGAATCAGTCCTCCTCGGAGCAGCGGGTCTGCAGTCGGGGACTCCCCGTTGGGTTGGGGCACTGCCCGAGGTAACTCCTCAAGGGAGAGAGCCCTCAGCTTTTAGGTGAGTGATATGCGCATTTTGAGCCATCACTTTAAATCTTGGGGATTCTTAAGTTGGCTGTGTAGTATTAATTCTCTTCACATCATTGAGACTGTGGTTTTATAAAATGTTACCAGACTTCTAACTAACTTTTACTAAAGAATAAATCCGGGTTTTAACACCTGTTGGATTTGGTTATGCGTGCATCCGTAACAAATGAACAAAACAATATATTCCCTAATAAATGAGCAACATGATGGCCTATCACTCAAAAAAGCCCAACTCAAAAATTAAACGTGAAAACAGTAGCATTGATTCAAAGGAAATATCATGTACAGTATAATTAAGTAAGACCTTATGTTTTGTTTGAGACATTATCGTCAGAGAGTATTGGAGAACTGTTTGAAAATCTGTACTATTATTTCTTTTTAATTTTAAGGTTTTTAATATTTTTTGAAGTATATGGTAAAAAAGTCTTTTAAATTCCTAGACAACAGGAGAGTTTTGTTTAAAGTTACTAAAATTTACCTAGCTAACAAATAAGGGGACACATTTTAGAATTGATCTGTTTCTTCATACTTCTAGAGTGTTTGTAAACTTATCTGAATCTTGGAAGACATGTTTTCTTTCCTTTAAGTTTGGTATCGCATTTATTAACTATGATTAGTGCACTGATTTTAAAAAAGAGCATGTAAACAATGAACAGTGGCAAGTTCCAGTACAATCTCTATGTGCTTTTTCCTTTATAAGGATCTTTTCAAAGAAGTTGCATTTTTGAGACTGGGTCTATCCCAAAGGAAGCCATTATAGCTTTATTAGCAGAAAATGTCAAATGTGAAAACCAGAAAGAATAAATAGTGTATATATTTGTACTGTATAAAAGCTTAGACATGGTGTCGTGGTTTAACCCCAGCCAGCAACTAAGCACCACACAGCCGCTCACTCACTCCCCCCCCCGCCCCCCAGTGGGATGGGGGAGAAAATCAGGAAGAAGAAGCAAAACCCACAGGTTGAGATAAGAACGGTTTAATAGAACAGAAAAGAAGAAACTAATAATGATAATGACAACACTAATAAAATGACAACAGCAATAATAAAAGGATTGGAATCTACAAATGATGCGCAGTGTAATTGCTCACCACCCACTGACCGGCACCCAGCTAGTCCCCGAGCGGCGATTCCCCGCCCCCACTTCCCAGTTCCTATACTAGATGGGACGTCCCATGGTATGGAATACCCCGTTGGCCAGTTTGGGTCAGGTGCCCTGGCTGTGTCCCGTGCCAACTTCTTGTGCCCCTCCAGCTTTCTCGCTGGCTGGGCATGAGAAGCTGAAAAATCCTTGACATTAGTCTAAACATTACTTAGCAACAACTGAAAGCATCAGTGTTATCAACATTCTTCACATAATGAACTCAAAACATAGCACCGTACCAGCTGCTAGGAAGACAGTTAACTCTATCCCAGCTGAAACTAGGACAGATGGAAAACCAAAAATCTTCATGAGTTAACTATTTCTGGTTTATTTATCATGGATAAGTTTAACAATTTATAAATGGTCAATAACAGAAATCATAACTAAGCCAAAAGAGAAGAATGTTCATTACTCAAGAGAATATCAAAAAGGAATAGTCTTGACATGTGCAGATCAACTACTATAAATAATCTAAAACAAGTCTTATGTCCAATTTCTCCCTTGGTATGATAAATAGGTAATACTTGGTCTTCAGGAATACCTAAACTAAAAAATTAACAGAAGAAGTTGGAAGATTGTTTAAATTACAGTGGAACACTACTAGACATTCAAGTGATTACAGAGAAGGGTTACATTTAATTCTTTAACAATAATTTAAAATTTACTTCATCTGAGTTGATGTATTTACAGTTATTTACTCTAGATTCAGGTGCTGAACTGAAAAATTCCCTAATCTTTTGTGCTGTGCTGTAATGTCTATGTGTTTTTCAGCTATGTTTGGTGCAGAGGTGAATATGATTGTCTGTGGTATTTGGTATATGAAGGGAGAGCTGGAACGAGACAGTGTTTATAACTGATTCCTTCTGTAAACACAGAAAACAAAATGTTTGTTTTTCCTTTTTGCTCTAGTACCTTTTACAAGTTGGTCTTAATAACATCTTCAGCTCATTTCACCTTATTTAAATGTAATAATATTATTGTTGGTTAAGTGGCCATAGGCATCTAGAATTACACTCTGTCTTTCACAGTATATTTCTAACTTGCAGTTATAGACCTCTTAACTATTTTATGTGTGGACATACCAGCTCAGATCACACCAATTTATTATTATGTATCTCTTTTAGAAAATAACATAAAGGAGAAGAGTACAGGAAGATTAAAACTATGAAACTGCCTTCCAGAGTTTGTACTTTACAGAAGAGTGGGTCCCAGCCTTTGCCTTTCATAGCTTTGCTATTACTCCCCAAATTCCTTGAAATTGTCTGAATACCTCTATTATAAACTACTAAATATACTTTATGATATATTAATAAATGTAGTAGGCTACATTCTTCCCAGCTATAATATAACCTTCTTAGTATTTGTATACAGGTTTGTATTTGTATCCAAACTGGTAAGAACTTTTAACATCTATTTATCTTAAGATGTATTAAGAGGTATTAAGAACCATGCTTATGGTCTTACTGTTTTCTTTACACTCAAGGCTGACCTGATAACTGAAGGTATATTCTTTTTTTTTCCCCTTAGAGTGACCTATTTCTTCATCTTTCCTAAACTACTTTGCAACAGATAGGCAATGCCAGGCAGCCAGAAACGTGACTTCAAGGAAACAGAGCTTCCATTCCTTGCAAGTATCTGCCGATAACAGCTTCCAGGATATATCTCCCTTTTCCACTTGTCTGTGCAGGAAACGGTCCCTTGGCTGATTTGCTCAGAATTTCAAGGGATTCCAAACAATAACCACTTCACTTCTTCATCCATGACCCATCAAGTCTAAGTGAGCATATGTTGCACAGATGCTTTATGCATGCACAGTAAATCTGATGTATCTAAAATATATCTAAACCTCAGCACTTTTGGAGCCATGGTGCTTGCTGAACTCTAAGCCAAAACAAATTTTTGGACATGCATTTTAACATGTATTGTGGCAGCAAAAAAAGCTAAGAAAAAAAATAGCAACTGCTCTGTATAGACATAAGTACAGACACTATGCACATCTGAAAAAATACTGAAACCAAAATTAAAAAAAAAAATTCAAAATGTATTCTAGGTTATTATTATTTTTGGAATATAATGTGTGGTTAACAGCTAGTTGTTTAGAACATCTGTATAACCATAGGAAACAAAACAAAATGTGAAAGGGGAAGACAGTCTGTAAATGATGTTGGTCTTAAGGAAACCTTTCCTCAATCCTTTAGGTCACTGTTTGTCTGAAAGACTGATGACCAGTTGAGACAGTTTCATGAAAAAAAAACCAACAACCTACCTTAAAAATATCCAAAAGATAAATAAATAAATGAAACGCTATTTTTCTGAGGTTGGTCAAAATGCCAAATTTGGATCAGTGAACATATTCTTTCCTCAACTAAATGCAATGTTTACTGAGCCCTCTAGCAGGAACACTCTGGAAACTCAATTATTAACGAGATGTGGTAAATCTTATGTGCCTGAAAACTCTCCATATTTAATTTACTGGTGCCTTCCTAATCCGTCTTGCTATACTAGCAAGGGAATAAATCCAATGATCTAAATGGTGTTTCTTCCCCATCTCTGATTTCTGTGAATCTGTGTTCTTCATGCTGACGATCACTAAAGGGATTATCCATGAATCAGGACCATATAGATATGCACAGATATAAATATCTATAAATGATAGGCTTATTTTTTCATAATGTATAATATTTAGTTCCTAATCAGTCAGTGAATAGGGAGGTTCACTAAAATTTAAACATGAACAGAAGTAAAATCAGCGTAAGGTGTTTCTTTTTATTTGTTTGTTCATTCTTTCTAATCACCCTAAAATCAATTTGTAAGTTGACCATATTTCTTTACTGAAACAAAGTAACAATTACAGGAAGCTTACAGTGCTATGAAAAGGTATAAAGTTTCTGAACATTTCAGCATGTATTGAATAAAACTGTGAAATTGTTAATAGAGGATACATAAAGAACATTAATTTTTTCATGTCATGTGTGAATCATATTTTTAGTCTATGTATCTCATTATCTTTAGGGCTGATCAATGCAATAGTACTCTACATTACCCTTAATTGACTGTAATCACTCATCGATAAATAAGATTTGAGATTCAAAGGACTTATTTTGTTCATAGATAAACCACATTGTGCTGAAATACCTTTGCTCCCTATCACCCCATCCTTCCTTTTGAAACTCTGTCCCAGTCAAAATTTTCTGCTTCAGCTGGAGTCATTCTTCTGTTTACTATGTCATGGTCACCTTGGGAAAGACTATTGCCATTCGTGGATAGACTACTGAGGTATCAAAAGCTGCAATAATTTGCATTAAGAGGCACTGTTTGTGAGACACTTATAAACACATGGTTTTCCAGAAGTGTTCTGGCTAATTACTGTCTCCTAGGCAAAACTGTTTTCTGATGTATGTACTGAAACACAAGTGGGGTGAGATCAGACAGTACACACAACTTTTCCAGCATATATTACCACACTTGGGATAGGCTGGGACACTTTAGGTGGGCTTGTCTCGGTGTATAAAATGAACAGAGCTGTAGGTTCAGTATTTTCAGTCAGGGTTCCTATTTCTGTAAATAGATTCTTCTGTCTACTTTTAATCATTAGAAGCTCATTCATCAAGACTTTCTGGTTTGTGGAGGCATTTGAAAAAAAGTTGGGTAAGGATTGTGGTATGCCCAAAAAACTACAGATATATTTTTTTTTGTCCTAAAGGAATTTGTTGGAGAAAAAAACATGAAGTGCTTGAATTTTTTTTGTATTGCAAATCTGGCATACAAAATGTTATTCTCAGTAACGTGGACCTTTAAAACCTGGGAAACGTTTTGAAAGTGTATATTTTCTTTCTAAGTCACTTCCACGCTAGATAAAGTGGATGGTTCTCCTTGAGCTTACTGTAAGAAAAGATTTTTTTCATATGCTTATACATCTGTGGCCATTTTATGCCACCAATGCTGGTTAAAAGAGAAGTCGCTTACAGGCAAGGAATGAGGCATGGAAAATTGGTGGTAAGGGCACAGCATCTTTCACAAGAAGAAAGAAAGAAAAAGGAAAGAGCAATGTGAAATATTTACTAAAGGAGATTCCATTGTTGTACAGCTAAAGCCATTGCAGTAAAAGTCATTTAAAATTGTATTCTGAGATAGCTTTCAATTCTTATACAACAGAATCCAATTTTGACAAACCCAGAAGTGAAACAATATTATTATAATGGAATATTGGTTTCTATAAGCTATATGTAACACAGAATCTAGAAAATCTTGTCAAAGCTATCTTAAAGGCTCATAAGTACAAAATGGTAGTATCACAAAATATCTAATGCTTACTGTTCTTTATGGGTAAGTACCTAACTGCACAACTAAGAAAAAACTTTGCCATTCTGTGTAACTCAAGACTACAAGAAGAGTGTATTACATTTTCTTTCGTGTGATAAATCTAGGATCCTAACTACAGCTCTTCCGATATTGTTGAGTAGAAGAGACACAAAACTGGAGACCACAGATTTCGTGAGATGATTGAAAAAGCTTGAAAAATATTCTCAGAAAGCTACTATGCTACACTTAATGTATATCTTTTCCTAAAAATTCTCTACTTGATGAAAAGAATAAAGAATACAATTTTGACAACTCCAGGTAATCATACCACTGCTTTGTGGTTGTCAATGAGTTCACTTAAACTTCCAAAACAATGTAAAAAGACAAGTTCTGAAGTACCAAGCTAAAAGCTACATGAGAAGGCAAACAACACAAGACAAAATAAGAAAAGTCATAGTTCCTCATAAGGAACAAAAAGAACACCCATTGTTTTAGGTGACTAAGGGGAGTCTAAGGGGACTTAAGCATCTGAAATGGTTTTGTACTGAACCCTAAGGAAGTTACAGTCATTGCTCTAGAAGTGTCAGGAACAGATCAGAATAGGAAGGAAATGTGGTTATTTTTTTAACGTGTGTAATCAGCTGGGGAATTAAGATTTTGTTATAGAACCAACTTACATTTCAGTCCTATAAATTATTTTTTTCCTCTGATTGTTTTACATAAGGGAACCTCAACAAAAGTGATCCCCTATTTGATGGAATATTATCATAAGCAGAGAAACAAATGGTTAAAACAGGATGGTAGTTAAAAACTATAATATTGGAGTTTTAAAGGGCTACTGAAAACATTGCCCAGTTTAAAATGTACATTCTTTATAGTTACTGTTTGATATTACACAAAATGTTATTCTATTGAATGAGACATTATTGCCCTTAATGATGAGTACATATTATTTAATGGCACTTTTTTGTATTCATATCAAGCTGTGGGCTTGACATGGCATCTTTGTTCTGCTTACATTTTAGGTTGCCAACAGATAGGCAACACAACAGAGTTATTTTTTGGATCTAAGTCTGAATTGTCTGAAATTTCAAGCAAAATATCATGGAATACTGTCAGCTCAATCACTGAGATTCCAAAATCCTTGCAATGGTGGTACACTTGAGTTGCTACGTAACTTTCCTGTACCTGTTGCAGAATTTGAAGAGTGTAATGCCGTATTGAGTACAAGCATGAAAATACCTGATTGAGCATTATACAAGGAGAATCATTGAAACATTTATATATAATGAAGTTTTGTTTCTAATGCATAATGATCTGCCCCTCAGACAACTGGCAATTCAAAACTCATTGTTCTTTTCAAGTGCTGTGCACATTTTTTAAAGTGCATTTTAAATCAATCACCACAGTTTTCACATGAACTGCACTAAATCCTTTCCTCCTAGTCAGTCTGTCTCATTCCTCACAAATAGCTTAAACTGTAGAAAGTACTTTGCACCTGCTGTTAGGCAGAGTGTGTCTTGCAAATAAAACCTTCTAAAATTATATTGTAATAGCCCGCTCTGTAAATTAAGGTAGTTCTGTTGGGCTCAGTGAAGTTTTACTGATTTACAGCTGCTAAGGTTCTGGCCCTGTGGTTTCTCCAATAATTACTGAGATGTTCAGTCTGCAGAGACAGAGATCTTGTTCTGTTTTTCGAGAGTTTATTTGAATGTCTTATCTTCTTGTCATTTCAGAGTGTTCTTGACACATGAACCACAGAGAAACACAGCAATGCAAAATTCAGTGAAAACTGGTGACTGTCTCCTATTTCACAATGATAATATCAAACATCCAGTACAAATTCACTAATATCTCTCAATTTGCATTATTTTTTTGTTGAATTAATCTGTTCTCTACATGTAGGAATAGCCAGTGGCAAATGCCTTAATAAGATCATATTTCCAGAGAAATGTTATTAGGCCAACAGATATCATTGGAAAAACAGACATACAAGCTTTTGTGAAGTAGAAGGTATGTTTAGAAAACTAAATGTAGGGGAGTTATTTGACTGGAATTCAGGGGGGGTTTCTTGCCCATTTTCTCATTCTTCATTTTTCTTCCATTTCTTCTTTGATGATAAGGCCAAATGAAAAGAAGCTTTGTGGTTCTACCAGTCTTCAGCTTACCTACAATGGTCACTGTCTAGTTAGTCTTTCAGCTGGATACTAATGAGCATTTTCTGCCATTTTAAAGGTTTCAAGTATTCTCTCACTCTTTGGCATTCTGAGAAAGAAATAACCAAGAAAAGATGCAAAACCAAAAAACATGAAAGAACCACTCCAGGGTTAATTATATGACAGAGCTGAGGTGGCTGATCTCTGTGTAGTCTGTACGCAACTAGACCAATGTATTTTTTCAGTTTGCCCTATGTAGAATAAGTCGTCTTGTCCTTGCAGGAGATTTTCCCAGGAACTAAACCTGATCTGACAATTACAGATAAAAATGAAATAGTGAATGAAATGGAAAATGATATGGCAAAACAGTATTTTTGTTGCTATGCTGAAAATACATTTCTTCTCATTAACATGAGATTTTTTCACTATGTTTATAATTCAGTTTACTCTCCTGTTAGGACTACAGCTATTAGATCAGGGTACATGGAAGTAAGGAGAGCTATAAAAAGGGATTCCATATAAAAACACATTAACATATAAACTTCAAGAATAATTAGTACATTATGCTGTTACCCTTTTATTTTTAGGATAAGAAAACTTTCTGCTTAAGAAGACACAAACTTCTCTAATCTCAAAAGACTAATAAATCATTGTTTAAAGTACACTGAGGAGTCTCAATTTGGCATCTGAAAAGAAGAAAAACTGCTTTGATTTTTTATCCCTTTTGATCTTTTATTTCTGCTGGTATTTTTCATATGCATTAAACAAACTCCTATTTCTCAGTGAAATGACAGTAACAAAATGTCCAGCCATTTTTCAAAAGTAACACTGTTTCTATTACACCTATCATCGATAATAAGTGTATTGAGAATAGCAGGCAGGCAGAGCGTTAAACTAGCTTAAAGATATATTAAGAAGATGTCAAAGAGAATACAGGGGAGATAAGGTTTCTGAAGCTATACACTAATAAACCCTTGAAAAGAAATGAAAGTAGGGGAAAAAAAATCATTATTACAAAATTCATTTTAACAGAGGAGGAAATAAAGAGATTGGAATTTAGTAAGTGCTAATAAATTGCTATGGGTGTAATTTGCCCATCAGAATAAGAACTGTGAAAGCCTCACCAGTCCCCTGACACAGATGTCTGGGTAAGAAATAAGGAATGGAGTTCTATAACTGTGAAATGCTGTTGAACTGAGTTCGTCACAGTACATCTTTGGGAAGGGTCACTTCAAAGAGAGTATCAGTTTTGGCAAACAAAAAATTTGCAAAATATCCTGTGCTCCCTTTTACCTCAGGGGAACTGAAGAGCTGCAGTATCTGAGAGCCCAAAATCTGATTCTTCTTGGTATTTCTCTGCATGGAAGTATCTTTATTCAGGTTTTGCATATGTTTTAGAGAGAATGTCTCTGAGATCAGCTTAGAAACATAAGTCTGAGAAATCAAGCTTTCAGGAGCAGAGTACATGGTAGCATCTCCACACCAGACTTGAGAGATGCCAGAATGCTGATGTGGAAGCAGGAAGGCAGGCAACACAAAGAGTGTAGCCCCAGAAGTCCAAAACCAGTGGCAGACTGTGCTTCTGCTACTCTGAAGCTCTAGCAGGTCTGATTTTCCCCTACACTGTAAGGCTCCAATGCCTAAACCATTTTATGTTGCCCTTTTCACACTGGGACAGGGGTGGAGAAAGAGGAAATGAGGTTGTTACTAAGCCACTGTAAAACATTACTTTTTGTTTTTAGTTCTTTGCTACAAATAATTTCCCAGCTGATCATTAGAAGATTGCTATGCATAAAAAAAAAAAAAAAAAAAGAGAAGGCAACCAGAAAACTAAAACACAACAGACCTCTTTGCAGACCTCTTTTAAAAATTAAATTGAAAAGGAATATAAATTTACAGGAAGTTTCTCTGTCACTTTGATTAATAATGTTTGTGCTTGTATGTACTACCATTTCATTTGCTGAGGTCAGAGTGTCTATGAGGATGGTATTGTGCATACAGAAAACATCTGCTCAAAAGCGTGCTGATGTTTAGAAAACATTTATAAGGATTTGCTCCCTATGGACCTCTGTACTTAACTCCTTATGGATATTTGCAATCCATACTGCAAGATAGTCAGTCCAGTCTGACAGAACCAAAAGGAGTTTGGGAGTCAAATTATGTATGTTCTGTGTAATTATAAAAATTCAGAGTAATTATTACAGTATTGCCAGCTCAGATGATTCAGAATTTCTTTCAGGCCATCCCCCATATTGTGTAGGTCTCAAAAACCTACAATCCCAGTGCTTTCAATATTGCATTTGCAAATAATCTTCCTTTCAAAAAGGGCTGCACTACTGCAACTGTGATTTTTATACAAAATTGCTTTTGAACAATTTTCAAACATGAACTAATAATACTTTTATTATTTGTTATTTAATATTGAAGGATATAAATTTCTAAAATAAATCATCAGATCACATAGATCTAGACTTCTTAGCCTTGCTAATGAATTTACTGTAAGTAAGCAGCACTAAAATAGGGAAAAAAAAGAATGAAGTGATAATACCAGATATGAGTTAAAATTCTGAATCTGGTCTTAGTCATAACAAAAATCTGGTGCTCTACTGTTATTTTGGAATTGTAGGTAAATTGCTAAAATAGTCACCCTACATCCAATATCCATGAGTAAAGGCAGAACCTGCCACAGGATTTCTAAAATAGAAAATCTTTATTGGATCTGGAAGCAGTATGGCAAATCTCAGCCTCCTTTGACTTCCACTTTCTTTTACAAGACTGAACTTTGAAGTCACAATATAGAGAAGAAGAATTAGAAAGCTCTCTTTAAAACTTCTAAAGGGTTAAATTACAATTTATTTCCTTTTTAGTTTGAGAGTCAAATGGCATACAAACAATATGTCTGCCCTCCTCTATTACCAAACTAAATTTCCGTTGTTTCTTCAACAGTATCATTTTCAGTCATATGTTAAAATAATTACAATCAAAATCTCCCATTTTTAACTTGTTCATCTTCACTAATTTATATCCTGAAAAGGTAATTGAAGTAACTATATGAAGTTCACAAGGCTTTGAGACAGACCCAGACAGAAGCCCATATCTGAGCAGTACAGAACATTTTTCTTTCAATGGACTTAGGAGTACTTGAGCATTAATATTTCCTGTCTTATATAATCACTGCCTTTAAAGATCCCTAAACTCATATTACATAGGCAAGAAATGTTCTCTGCTAAAATTTTTTATAAGTTCTTATTTTAAATCTCAGTTCACAGAACATGGAATAAAGAATATTTTAGTTCAACCTTTCATACAGACAATTTAATAGCCCTTCTGTCACCAACTTTGTAAAATTGCCTTCCTATGGAGATACCAGTACATAGGTATACTACTCATTATACCTAGAAAATAATTAGTCATGAGTATTTAAGTGTTCTCCATTATATAATTATTTTTATTAGTGTAATATCAAGGTCTTGACATTAAAGAGAAAAACAGTGCTTCCTAAAAATAAACTCATTCTTTACTGTCATCCTTACTACCGTATCTGGATGGAGCCAGTGTGTGTAGGATATTATGAGCAATAAAACATCTTTTATGTTGATAAAGTTTATTTTGAGTTACATAGCTTTGTGTTTTCACTTGACTCACTACCATGGACTAATAGGATGTCAAAGTCATTAGCATTTTAGTGGAGCTATGTACTCAATTTGATAATAAATCCTATCATTTTTACTCCAGACTGTCCTTGGCATCACAGTTACTATACCTTTCTGAAAAAATACACAAGACAGTATTAAAAAAAAAAAAAAAAAGAAAAAGAAAAATGAAAAGCAAATGTAAACAGATTTTTTAAAGACTCATTATTTATCCACTTCTGTAAATTTGCACATCCTATTAGGTATTGCAGTCATGCATATATATGGCTGCGTATTTCAGAGTTTGTTATAACTCATGCAGGTGAGATCCTTTTATAAACCATGTAGGTTTAGATTCTGAGGTCAGGAATTCCCAGACAGAACTGGGTTCCACTTATTCTCAGACATTTCACTGTTTCAGCAAAGCCAAAATATTTTGCAGAAAAGTACACATATAGACAAAGATTGTAAGGAGAAGGTTTGTGAAGTCACATACCTCTAAGTCAGAGACACAGAGAAAGGAACAGAGGAATGAATGAAGGAAAAAAAAAACAGATTTTGAAACTTGAAAGCTATCATGAAGAGGAAAAATCATTCTTAAGCCCTTTCTGCCAATAAAAAAAGCAGTAGAGTATGTAATTAGACCTAAGTGTTTTTGTAGACTGAGCTTTGTTATGTAGAGAGTGGAAGTATAGAACCACATTGAATTCTGATATCAAAAAAGTAGTCAAGGACAGCTTAAATCTACATATGAATTATTTCCAATGGTCACTTAAGTGTCAGGGAGGTAAGATAAGTTCATTTATAGCACATCAAAATTGTTCATTCCGAGTCATTATCTAATTAATTTAATTACTTAAGATTTTAGTTCAATTCCTCTAACATTTTCTGCCAGTTATAGATTTATTGATTCTTAACTGAACCATTCAAAATGTCTTACATGCAATGAAATTTGCCCAGAATTACACCAATTTACTTCCATTCATGCCCTACATTTTATTTTGGTGGAATACTGAGATCCCAAGAATTTAAGAGCCAAGGCCAGCTACAGCTAAGATTCCCCAGAGCTTCAAATTAGAAAGAGAAAACTGCACACAGTTTGTGACCCTGGAGGCACAAGATCATGTCTCATTATTCCCGGTAGTGAATCATTTTGCTGATAATTAATATCTCACTTACTGTTTTCTTATATTTGACACATCTAGCTCATTCACAACCTACCAAACTACCACTGCAGAAAGATTTGCCATACTACAGTGAGAACAAAAAGCAAATTATTTTCATTTCAAATATTCCATTGGAGAAAAATATATGTTGCTTGCAAATTCACACCAAGTTTTGCCAGGAATCGTGTGGGGTTATACAAGAACAAATTCACAAGCATTTCTTTGAAAATATTTCAGTACTTTGTAGTAAGTCCATATCAACTAGTTTATATTTGTATGGTAGCTGTTACTATCTACATGACAAATACCAGAAAAGAGACTGCAGATTTATTAACCCTTTGAAGATCGATGTATTAAAAATTTGGGAAAGGGCAGACAAAAAGTGCATTCAGCACATCTGAGAGCTTTTTTGCAGTTGTGATACTGTAAGGTCATTCAGCCCCCTAAGGTAAAGATCTTCTCCCTGTACCTCACTGTCCACTTACCCCTCCTTGCATTTATGTAATGACTCTGTTACTCAGTTCTCACTCCTACAAGCTTTTGTTCTGCAGAGCTACAGGTTTCCAGCCTCATGTAAACACCATTCATTTAGTGACCCCAGACAAATGCCTTCTCCCACTGCCTTTGTAATGGCATTCAGTACTTTTGCAATGAGCTCATTTGCTTAGATTACTAGGTACAAACTTAGAAGCCTATACCTAGCCATTAAAAGAAAAAATCTGATGAAAATTAATTTGCTTCTTGGCTGATTTAATTTTGCAATGATTTATGCTCACAGTACTTTCATTTACCCCTTAGCTATGAAAGACAATCTAAATAATAGAAAAGTCTGCCCCTCGTAGCAAGTATACATGTGTATTATACAGAGTCATATGCAAGGCAGCCCCCTTACTGAGATAAATATGTAAGTGCTTTACAATGAAAATTTTCTGAAGACCTGTCTGAGCATCAGTAAGAGTCACAGAAAAAGAAGACTCCGTGCTAAAACAGTGAGACTCTTCAAGGGCAAATAAGCATACTTCTATGCCCATGAGAAGGAATCAGAGGTGTGGGTATTACTGGTGTAACTGCAGTTGAGCTGGATTAGAAGACTATTTTTCTAGGCTCTTACAGTCCTTGTTCTACTCCTATAACAAAAGAAGAATCTATTGCTTTGCCAAAATAATCGTATATATGCAGTGAATCCCTCTGCCAGTTCTGTCAAACTGATTCATCAGGCTAGTGTGAATATTTTAACAGTATGGATGTTCTGGTTTGGCTTTAAAATGTTATCATTTTGATAGAACTAGATCAGGCAGCAACTACATGGACAGTTATGCTGAGGTGGGGTCAGATCTGGATAAAAGACAGCAACAATCTGAGGGTAGATAGGGGTGGTAACTTTTTAACACATTTTGGCTGTAGCCACTCCAGGACAATACAGATGATCAAGTATTAACACACAGCTCTGCCAGAACAGTTCACCAGTATTATTAATGCTATGAAGCAAAGCCCTTTTTATCAACCTATTAATCAAAATCTTTACCCTTCACAAACAAGTAGCTAATTTATACATGAGCCCTGGAGTAAATTTAAGTCCAAAATTGCCTATATAAGCCAGTAAGCCACAAATCCATGTAATTATCCAAAGTGCAAAAACATAAACCTTTATGGAAAATAACAGCCTTTGAACTTCATGCAACACTGCAAAATGAGTAATAGTCTCATGCTAATCTCAAATTCAGCTACTGTTTTACAGTCATCAGGATTTAAAAGAAGCAGCATTTTCATGGCAGGATGGATCTGTTAGGAGGAAGTTTGTGTTTGCCTGGTTATAGTCTATATGAATATATTGATACTGTCTTCCATCCAGTCCTATCACAATCTACAGACATGGAAGACTGATCAAAATCATCCTCCTAGCAAGATGTGGCCATAATTGAGGTTTTAGAGCCAAAAGCTAAGACCAACTCCTTTCCATTAAAAACAGGAGCAGGAATACTATTTAGCTATAAATGATCAATAAGTAAATGTAGGTGTCAAATGGTAGGTAGATGAAGAAATGATATTTAAAAAAAAAAAAAAGATGTGTTTATACTTTGTGAATTAGCTCTAACAGGTTCATGAAGTAATTTGTCTCCTTTTGTTGCACTTTTATTTGTTACTTTCTAGTAATTTTTAACAAATGCATTTAATTGCATTTTCATCTAGCCAGCTCATAGATTATAGGGCAGAGAAAGGTCTAACCAGCTACAAAGCTTATGTTTTTTTTTTTTTAGGAAACTTTTTTAAGAAACCTGTGAATTTTGGAGTAATTTGTATTTCCGATTTTATCATGAATATGTAATGATAATATCTTTCTTTTTTACATAATAGGGGTTTCTACATGAATCTAGCACACATGAAATCAAACCACTGCTCTGATTTGGATTACATTTTTCACCTAATATAAATCACCCAGAAAAAAAGTAATTATAAGAAGCCTCTGAATTAGAGCATGAACCTGAGATACTTTTAATTTCCTGTAGTGCTGAACATCTGTAGCCATTAACCTAAGATTAAGTTGTGGATGTTCAGCTATTCAGTAACTCTGCGGTACAAGTTCAATTATCTGCATTGAGGTATACTGGATAAAATGCTGCAGCTGACAATGTTGACTTCCTTCTTTCTCTTTCTGCATCAATAACATTAATAAAATATATTTATTGCAGAAGAACATAATAATATATTTCTTGATATCACTGAAGTGCTTTGGTAATAAAATGTGCAATATACAAATGCTATCTAGGGAATATATTTTTATCAATAATAATATACAGTCATTGTATAGTGTAATCAATTTTTATTCCATTTTGAATCATTTATTGTTTTCTGTCTGTTTTTAACAAAAAAAGAAATTGATTCATTAAGTTATTGTCAAAATTTGAAAAGAGCTGAAACCTTCCTTTTCTTAGCAAGATAATCACTGTCCATGGCTTTTATTAGCATGATCAAAGCCTTTACATTTATTTCCTTTGAGGTATATTTCATGTAAGATGAAGGCTGTCCACTGACCACATTCAAAACCTATGATATAGTGGAAGTGGCTGAGCATGTAAATTTTCAAGACTAGCTACCATCACGGGTCTGTCAATTCCGCAGTCTTGGTTTTGCACTCCAACAGAGAGAGCAGAAATGTTAGTTGGAGGTCGGTGAGGCAAGAGGTGGCTTCCCAAATCTTTTCCAAATTTAAGCTTTCATTCAATAGTGATTATTTCTCCAAATCAGTTCAGCTAGCCATAGTGGTTTCCATGTGATTAAAATATAAGGAAGAAATTTTTTTTTAAAGAAAAATTTCTCTTGAAATTTAGTTAAGCCATGATGTCCTATTTTTTAGCTTCAGACACAGCAAACTCTTTATTTCTCCCTTGTTTCCTATTCCTGTCACCGATAAATGATCCCACTAGATTAATTTCTGGGTCCTTGACCTTGTTTTAATTGATAACATGGGAAATTCCCTCTGCTGCTGACTTGCTACTAGCTTTGTGTGTGACTTCTGCATTTTATCCATTCCCAATCGTATTTCATTATTAATATAATTTTGTTTATTACAATTTATCAGCTATTTACAGTGCTGTCTGTTGACTGGGAGTGGCATAAAGAGTTACAACTTTGAAACAGGTTAGGGAAATGAACAAGACTTGTTTGCATACATTAACAGGAAAAAATAAAGAGGATTAAGAAAGAGTTTTCCTCAATTTATGAAAGTGGATGGAAATTGCTCTTGATCTGTGAACACCCTCTCTTATCCCAGCATAACAAGGTACCTGTCTTGTCAGAAGTAAGTTCCTAAATATGATTTCAAAGACAGGAGTTCAAAGGGAGTTAAATTTATTTCTGAGCTGTGTATAAAACAAAACCCTGTCAGGGTGAGATATAGCTCTGGAGTTCATGTTAAAGAAAATGCCATAGCATGTGGTACTGGTGGGGCAAGCACAGCCAGCAGCTCCATTTTCAGTGAGATCCTATACTCTCCAATATTTGTGGCACAGTTCAGCTGCACAGATGATGCGAATGCATGGGATGGCTCATTCCTCATATTCACCAAAGAGGTGGTTTTCCAGCCTTTCACATAGCACTGCTAAGTAATCTTCAAACTGGTTTCTGAAGCTGCCAAGTTAATGACATTTCATATGGCTTTTTGGTGGCAAAGATACCTTTTTCTTAATCTGGAAGCATCAACACTTGATTTTTTTCATCAGTATTCTCCAAGCATCCTCCTCAGTAATCAGTTTCCATGAAAGCATCTGTTAAACATTGAAACAGAAGTTTCTGGCATCATCCATTTTCTTCCATGACGAGACTAGGTACTCTGCTGTAAACTATGTGGTACAGCCTGAGACTAAATAAAAGGAAGTGTCTTTCTAGCACACTTAGACACTACTGCTTTGTAAAGGCATATTAAAATACACAGACCAAAGGCAACTTTGCAAAACAGTACATTTTTTTCAAGACTTTTTCTTTTTTGTTTTGTAGTCAGTAGATCATCCACATCTGAGCGAGTGAAGGTGAGGGTATTTTCTTTTGCTATCATCTAACCATTTTGTTTTCTACCCTATACATGTTTGGGTTTTTTTTTTAATTAGGGCATCGGTAATGCTCATCCTAAGGAGTGGTTTTGATGGTTGAATGCTACTATATGCTTTATAGTTAAAATCACTGATAAGCTAAGACTGACAACCTTCTCTCTCTCTTTTTAATGTCAGTTTAATATTAAAAAACATCTAATTAAAAGTGGTAATGCATCATTAATATGCTTCTCTTTAACTAGAGCCTGTGATTTGAAGCTGAAAGTTGATTTTGAAGCTGTTTGTTTTTTAAATAATTCCTCCTCTTTCCTCTTTTCCCAGTTTGTGGTAGGAAACAGAAATGCATCTGGACCTAAAATAATTCTACCACACCGTATTTTCAGATAGAGTGTGATATGAAGCCTCTCAAATTTAATCGTGTGTAGAAAGCATCATGCGTTGATCCTTTACTCTGGGTGAAATCAATGAAATGCAGGCTGCCTACAGCCACTGCCCAAAGGAGATGCCCCTGCAATGCCTATGGAGGTGCTGGGAAACCAGAGACACTGGGTTACAGCTGATGGCTCAGGAGAACCTTGCTCTGGGGAGTTTGGGGCCCTGTGCAAAGCAAGAGGTCTCTGGGATCTGTTGATGGAGGGATTTGATAAGCAATAGCCCGATCCTGCTGCTCCAGCAAGGAAGGTGATAATCCCATGGAGAGAAGAAGATTTGACTTTGTAACAGATGAATATTCAAACTGCTGTAATGTTTTCAGCTGTGTGTTAGGCTGGGACAAGACCTGAAAGTGCCTCTGCTCAAACTTTTTTCAGAAAGGGCAGTAGACATACATAGGCAGGCACAAAGGAGAAACGTGGAAGGGGATGTTGTGGGGAAACAGCTGGAGACACAGTCATGAAAAAAAATTGCACTGCCTCTGGAGGACTGCAGCCCTTGGAGGACCCACACCAGAGCAGGGGAGCAGTGAGAAGCAAGGATCAATGGAGGAAAGTTAGTAAGAAGCAGGGAATAGAAGAAATAAACCATTACGCCCTGACCTCAACCTCCTACGCTGCCCATCACTGCACCAAGGGAACTGGGAGGGATGGAGAGTAATGTGGTGAACGAGTGAAGCTGAGACATGGAAGAGGGGATGAAAGGTGTTTCCTTAAGTGTTGTTTTTTTTCATTGTTTGCCTTCTCTTTTTTTTCCCCAATACGTGAATCAGTAATTAAAAATATATGTTAATAGACAATAACTTCTATTAAACTAAATTCCCTGGGTTGAGGTTCAACACTCAACAGATGTACAAATACAGACTAGATGTTATCCCCAGCTATAAAAGCAATTAACACAACACATGCAGTGCCCTTCGTGTTAGATTAAAATTTTCAGAAGAGATCAGCCTCTCTCATATAAGCTTTCTGTTTTGTCTTTTCTAACTCAGCTTCAATTTGACTTTTCAAAAGTAACCTAAAATTCTCACATATTCACTCTTTCATTTTAATGCATATCACTTTAAAGCAACCACACATTACTTAAGAATTTCAAACCTCTTAAGTGGATAACTTGTGGTAATGTTGATTGGAATTCCTTTACTCCATTATCAGAGAGATGAATTTATCCAAGAGAGCTAGCCTAAGGGAGGAAAAAAAGAAAAAGAAAGGAAAAAAATGGTAAGACAAACCAGATAACTTCATAGTAAGTGACCTGAAAAGTTCCATTTTTAAGCCAAATCCAAAATAATTTTGTAACAGAAGCAAATATTTCTTTTCATTACATAGAAATGTTCTTTTTGAGGGGCACTTATACAACCTTTCGGAGTTAATAAAATTCCTTTAACTGTTTGACTATTACACCATCAGAGAATGTAAAGAACATCTCTAAAGCAGTATGGAAAAATATAGACAGAAGAGGACTTACTGTGTCTACAGAGAAGTGGCCTACATGAAACCTTCATTCCAATTGGCCTAATTCTTGAGTGGAAAATTTGCATTAAAGAAATGCATTTCCCTAATGCTCAGGGTAATTCAAATCAAAGGATTAAAATTTACCATATCAAGCAGGACATTTACGTAATTGGACTTTGCACAGTGAGTCAGTGCTCTGTGTTCAAACTTAACTATCTTCGAAGGGGCATTATAAAGATTAACAGATAATTTTTGTACAATGCTTAGTAATGTGTTGGTGATGAGAAACATTAGTTAGTGCTATTTTGCCTAAGTAAATGGTTAAATTAAAATATATCAGTTACACCACAGATGTAGTTTTAGAGTCTTGACAGACCTGTACATATTTGCACAAGATAACATGCGATTTTGCTCCTCAGAATCACCCTCATAGAAGAACAGTCACGGACTCCCTGTAAAGAGACTCAGTTTTCTTTCTGGCTCTAAGCCCAAGCTGCTTATAAAAGGGCCAGGATATAAGAAAACGAAAAGCTGGTGCCACAGTTCTCAGGCCTCTCACTTGTGACAGTGCTAGGCAGCCAACTATGACCTTATACCGAGACCTAATAAAAACGACACAAATTACCCCAGGAATTTTTAGACATTAAGAGTCAGAAGACCTTAACATTTGCATGTTATATTCAATTTTAAGACATCAGGGTTAGAGTGCTGCACTATTTCATTGGCAAATTTCCATTAAAAATACGTATTTTAAGAACAGTTACCTTTTGGTTTTGTGCCTGATTTTTAACACTCAATAGCTACCCTTAAAAATACTGCAGGCAAAGCCTAAAGCTATTTTTCCACTGATAGTTTTTAATTATTTTCTTTACCAATATGTATTAATGAGCAGGTTGTAAACAAAAGGAATTTTACTTTGTTTCAATTAAAAAAAACAAAGAAACCAAATAGCATGACAGGTATGCTTTACCATTTTGTTTTCGTGAAACATTTAAAAGGAAGACAAATTCACACAATGCTTCATCTTTGCTGAAAACCCATCTATAAACAAGACGTATCTTAGTGTTAAAACTTGGGTAATACTTATAAATCAACTCTGTTTCCCCTGTGATTCACAAGTATTGTCATTCTGTGGCTCACCTTGAGGAACTTTTTGAAAACCCACTCCGCTATCCAAGAGCAGAAATGTTCTGCAGGGTTATTAAAACCTCCAAAAATAGGATGTGTTGAAATATTGAAATCTCTGGGGTTTTCTAGGGTATGTGTACATTTCCCATGAATGTACTTTAATAGGATGGTCACAGCAATCCTCTGCTTAAAATCCAAGCATGGGTATTGTACCTTCAATTATGCAGTCAAAGAAGCTAACAGGGAAGAGAAGAACATATTTTCAATCAGAAACTGAGTATTTCATGCCATCATAAATATCTGAATAAACTAGATGAAATTCATCTGATGTAATCTAATTCTGTTCAAAGCAGTTGCTAATTATTTTAAAACCTATATTTTCTGTGCTTGGTAAAAATATTTTATCATTATTTGAGGCATCAAAGTGGCCTACAAAAGCCACTTTTACATAAAATATCAAGATTTAAAACAAAACAAAATAAAACAAAACAAACCCAAACAAAAAAAATCCAGAACAAATACAGAGTTTTTCTACTTTTTCTCCTTGGATTTAAAAACCAGCACCTCAATAGCTGGAAGATCCTATGGCAGTGTTTGCACGGTGACATAGAATTATTCCCACGGCAGGTCCAGTGCTAAAGTAGCTACCCTTCCATACTGAGCTGTCCCCAGATAAAGCTCAGATGTCTCCAGTGTTTTGTTTTGAGCACACTTCAAAAGGTATTTAGCTGCCTCGGTTTGGGAGGTTTGGGACCTCCATGAATTCCATTTGTCCTTGTGGTGATTGCACCAAGCAGACAACAAAAGTAATTTGTAAGGGGAGCTCTGGCTAGCTTTGAAGTTGCCCCACACAAAGGCAGATAGCATTTGTAGGAATTAGTTTGCAGAAAGCAATCTGCATTTTGCAGTTGTAATGGATGGCAAGGTTTCTGTGGAAAGCAGCCTGGCATTTGGAGAACTAGCAAGCAAAAACTGAAAATATTTAAAAGTCACTAATGCTCCATTAGTGAAGCACTCTGTAAATAGCAAGTGACATTCCTCAGCCCCAGAGTACTGTGGTGTAAATAGGTGAAGCAAAGGGTGCAAGAATGGAAACACTATTATCCTTACTTTAGATATTAGGAATAAAAGTACATAAAGATCAAGCAACCTGTCCAAGATTCAACAAAAAATGGTCTAGCAAAGACATGAACTGGACAGGTTTAATATTCCTCGTCTAACCGTTAACATATAAAGTCATTCTAACTTCTAAAAGACTTTAACACAGTAAAGTCAGTTGTAATTGTTCGATTACTTTTTTTTTTTCTTAAAGGCAAAAGATCTTAAAAACTGTTAGACTTTTGCATGATGTAAAATCACAATATTTAGTGTTTATTATTATTACCAAAAAAAACCCAAAAGGAGTCAGGGGTCTGCTAGGTTGTGGGAAAAGAAGACTTAAGGAAACTGTATGAGTTTTACTCCACAGGTTGAACTGTTGTAGTGGATAACTAGTGTAACGAGGCATGGAAGAAGTGTTCTGCAGGGAATGCTGTCACATAAATAATAACAAAGTATTTAATTAGTGTCTAATGTGAAACAAACAAGAAAGAGATGAGATCTTGGCCTGACTTTCTGAGTGCAAATAACTTTGCTGATTAATTTATAACAGCTGATTAACCAATCACACTTTTTCTTTTACAGACTTAAACTAGGTTGTCTTTCTTTTGGCTTAGTCCCGTGTTTTAAAACTAGAAAATAGATTTGAAGAAAACTAGTTATTTGTTTCATTTTGTTGTGTATCATCAAGACCTGTTTTGATACATGCAGAAAAAACATCATGAAGTTCCTTTATCTAACTCATGCAGGTGACATATTTCCAGTTAGAGCCCTGGAGTTAAATAATATGGGAATAATTCCTCTTTGCACCACTGAAATAACACTAATGCAAAGGAGCAGAACTACCATTCAGGCCTGGGTAAATATTACTCAGCTCTGTGCTTTGCAAAAGACCCAGTCTTCTATTTCTGTGCATTGTCTGCAATCTCCTCTACTTAAAAAATATGTTTCAACAGTCAAGGAGATAGAATAGTGAACATACTCTTTCAGAGTTCAGAGTATAAAAAGAATCTTGCAATGTTAAAAAATAAATGTGTTCTGTAAGTATAACCTTGCCCTTTTTTACAAAGCAACTTCTCATTTCTCATAACAGACTCCAAGAGGAATGTAATGGCATTGACTGAATTAAATATTGCCTAGCCCTGAGGTGAGAGCAGCACGGGATGCCTTCTCCATTCCTGCAGGCTATAGCACATCATGGCTTGTGGGTTGTTAACATCTCACCGATTCAATCTGTTGCAGAGTGTAGCAAGACACCTTTCTTCAAACTACTGCATGTTTTCTTTTGTCCACCTTCTATCCACTGAATGTTGGGCAGTGAATAACCAAGGTTTCTACCGACATGGAAAAACACAAAACAAATTCTCTGTTTAAGACAAGTCTATTCAGCAGTGCAGTGGATATAAGTCTGAACTAATTTGAATAAAATAAATTGAAAAGCGTTCAGTTTCAGGTACTACTCACAAAAGCATACTACTCCAAATGAACTAATTTATTGTCTGGAATGTAGAGTCACCCTGAGATGCTGTTTTAGGTTCACTTAAAACATCTAGCAAGCAGCATGGCAAAGTCACAATGTTGTCTGGCATTACAGAGCTTATGGCCTTGCAATAAAAATCTTGCTCTGATTTCTTCACACCAGAGCCTGCGTGGTGCCTTTGGTGATTTGTAGTAACACTGATCTTGTTCTGTGGGTTTCTTGCTTCTCCCACCCTGTTCACATAAACACAGAGTGAGACTTTTAGATTCATATTAATAATGAAACAGCAGAATACTGGAGGAAAGGAGCATTCTCTAGACACAGTGTCCCACACCAACACTAGGAAGGATGAAATATGATCAAAGTATAAAAATGAAAGAGAACAATAACCAGGTAGTGAACATTGTTTCCCACTAATTACAGTCATAAGCAATCTGTGATGTGCCAGGGCAGGAAAATGTCTTCCATGGGACATGTATACTTGTTAGCAAGCAAGCGTTAATCCAGTATAATGAGTCTCGCTTGAAGCTGTTGTGGGAAGCCCCATGCTGTTATCCATATGCTGGATGCCTCCCAGAAAAATGTTGATTGTGAACTTAGTGTTCCAGGAACATTCGGGATTTTACGGTTTTCTCAGCTATAAGGCACCACTCGGCCTCACTATGGAATTTTCTGAAGCAGACACAAGAGAAGAAGCAACTAAGGACTAAGCCCCAGTGTAATTTTCACAAATGTACATTCAGAGTCATTCCATTGACTTCACTGGGCTTATCTTGGCTAAAACCAGAATTTTATTAGTAGCTTTTACAGACACAGCAGTTACTAGTATCTGCAGCACAGATCCTAGTTACAGAGACTAAGATCTACTTCTAGAACACCCCTCTGTCGGTGAAAAATTGGGGTAAATGCTTGATCCCAGTCAAGCCAATAGGCTCTATGCCAGTGGTTTTAGGGGAGCCAAGTTTTTACTTCTGGACTGTAATAAGCATTAACATTTTAGTTTGCAAAGGAGTAAGACATTATTCCATTTAAGTGTTATTATTTTCAAAATGAGATTCTTAACTGACAGGTCACATTTTATTATTTCTCTGTATTTCATTTAACATTATTATTCTTATGTTATAATGTAAATTAGGCTTTTATTTTTTTGCTTTTCATTCCCTTCAGGTGATATTTGTTCTTTTCTCTAATCACCTACCATAGATACACATATTTACTTATGTAATCTTTCCTCATCAGTCACCACCTCTGTCATATACACATACCATCAGTTCTCTGAACTTCCTGTGTAGTTAAAATGCATGTGCCATAAGAAGACAGCAAAATTTAACTGTAATGTAATATTTTTTCTTGAAATTAAACACATTGTCACCCTGTTCTCTATTCTATAGTTGTAGGATGCACTGTTTTCATCTTAGTTTAGCTTTTTTCTTACTTTTTTTTTCTTACTTATTTTCACTCACCTGGCTTTTAATGTACTTGGCAACACTGAGATCCAGGAAAAATTTAAACCCAAAGCTGGTTGGTATGCACAGAAGTAATTCACCTGTTGTAAAATGTTTCTGATTTTCTGCGTTTAATCTCATGTTATGTATCATGCTAATAATGTCCATAGCTATGCAGCAAGTACACTCAAAGAGAGATTCTGATATTTAACAGGCTTCAGATCCTGAAAAGTTTTATGACTTTGTCAGATTAATCAAGTTCAAGTGTGTTTAAATTACTCATTTAAGTATTTGTTGAGAGTAGTTTCTCTTTTTCTATACGAGTACATGTGTAATAATTCTTAACTGTAAAACATTTATCAATTTATGAAAAATAGCGCATAGTTTTAACAGTCTATGGACTCTTTGTGGTACATTTCATAGCTGGCCAATTGCCCAATATTGTTGTTCGAGAAGCTTTTAAGTGGGAGAATAGCAGCTGGTAGCAAGCAAAACTTGTATATCTAGAACTCCTATAGGGAAAACAAGAAGTTTAAAAAAATTCTGGTGATGTTGAAATGTTGATCATCAATGTTAATTTCAGAAGCAATATAAGTTACGCTTACTCTTTAATTATTTAGAAAACATGAACCAGACAAGCATGTAAAATAAAAGCATTAATTCAGTGTTGTGTTTTCTGCTAGTGTAGGAATTCCTGTGCTTTTAAACTACTTCCATCTACTTGTTGCCCTCCTGAAAAAATGCTTTAGTGGTGAGATGAAGACTACAGTGAGTGTGAAAAAATATTATTTTTACAGAAATATTGCTATAATTTCTATCTTTATTTTTTCCTAGAAAGGTGCACAAGTTTGTGCTGATTTCTTCATACAGAAACAATAATATTGCCAGGCTGGGCACAACACTGATTTCTATGTTCCAATACAATTTCTGTGAGTAACTGGTTTTGCATCAAGTATAAATGGAGATAATGAAGTGAACAATTAAATAACTTTTCCAGACTGACTGGCTACTCTCTGGTACACAGAAGTTGTCCCATTTCATGTGTTGGTTCAAAGCTAAAGGGAATTCTTAAATATATTGTTTCACAAAGGTGTTTTCAGAGAGCTGATGGTTTACCCTGGTACAGTATAAATTGTACCAACCCTTTTGGTTGTACAGGGAGTGCTGTTCTGTCTAGCTCAGTCACCAAGAGACAGATGTCTTGGCTCTGTTTCCCTTGGCTTCTCACTCCAAGCATGTGGCTAAAGCAGAATGCTTATTTACCCAAAACCTTCAGCTTTTTGCCTGGCAAGCCCCAGCAGGCTGCTGCTCTAGATTCACATGTCTGGAGGAATGGGCTGGCCACTAACTTTCTGCCCATGCAGATAAGTAGAGATGATTTTGTCACATCACAATTCCCCCTTAAAACCCAAACTGTGAGGTTTCCATCTAGATCCATCAATAACCTACAAATTATACATTTTTGGTATATAATGCCAACAACACACACTTATCGGATTACATAGCTTAATAAATAATGCCTGATGATGTTTCAGTCACCAGTCAAATCTTCTGTAGGACCCAGGTGAGCCCCACATTTTTCAAAATTTCACTGCTGAGAGAGCACAGCAGAAAAATACATCACTTCTATTACAAAAAACAGCAGAGTAACGTGCCTCCATTGGCCTTACTGACCAGGATATCCATCCAAGATCCAGGTTTATTAGGCTTCTTGAGGGTGCCTGTTTCACCATAACAATGTAACAAAGATTTCAAATTTAATCCAGTAAGAGAGTCTGAGATGGAGTAGGAATGCATAATCCAATAGGGAATGTATTTCACCAGTAAAGCCTCCCACACTGTTTGTATATTTTAGACAATACATTTATTCATTTTATGTAAGACTTTATAGTAGCATGGATCAAAATCTAGAACTCTTTCCTTCTAGGAAGTTTTCTCATAGAGTAACAAAATCTTTTCTTATTTGTTTTCTTCTTTCTCCCTGAAGCTGTGTAGAAAACAATGCAACAGGAATTGCCTTTCTCTTTTCATAGCTCGGGAAGCCAGAGAAATGAGCTTAATTATCTTGCTGAGGAAAGCACAGAAGTCAGCAAGCCAACTTTTTGGATGTTAACAGCAAATGTTTGCCTTTTACATATGAGATATCACACAGTCCTCCATCTCCAGCTACGTTTTAACAAAATAAAATAAGGGAAATACTAGGGCAGTGTAGCAGGAAATGCAGTAAACTATGTTGATCTTTGATTTGCAGTTTTACCTAAGCACTAAACCACTCTTTAAAGAGGAGCACTGTGTCACATCACCATATCTTAAAACATTGAACAGCACTAAATCAACACATTTTTAAGGGAAAAAAAATGGCATTCTGAATGCAAGTAGGATTTTTAAAAGGCAGGCTGTGTCTCTGAAGAAGACAAGCTGTTCATCTTGGGACAAGCCACCCTCCAACGATGCTATGGAGGTGAGGTGAAGTCCAGTGAAAGGTGGGTTTCATGCATGCCTTCCCTCAGGCATCCCCTATGCACCTTTCCCTGGTGTCACAAAACTGGTGCCTTGGCTTCTAGGAAACCCATTCCTAAGTGTTAACTCCCTCCTCTGTGTTCAGGGAACTGAGCTACCCAGCTCTGGTCAGTGTATCCACTTCAAAGCCAGCATATGTTATCACCTTTCTGCATAAGAACTCAAGTAGATAAAAAAAAAAAAGTACAGATGCAGAAGCACAACCATGGTGTTGGTTTTGGGGTGTTTTTTTAGTATTGAAGTTTTAAATTCATGTCTTTTTTATAATAACAAACATAAAATAACTTGCTAATTGAAAGAATAAAACAGTTTCCTCCTTGGTGTCTACGTACTTATAGCACATCCTGACCATTGAATTGAGACACAAAAGAAGAGGACAAAAAGACTTAAGAAATAAAACGAAAGAAGATAGCAAAAATAAAATAGAAGTTTCTGCATTTTGCCTGAAGGACTATATTCTCTGTGCCAGTAAGAGCACTTAGGGGGTCATAGACTATAAATCTTTTTACTTCAGGGAAAGAACCATCTTGAAGTTAACAAGCTCTCTCTATTTTAGAAAGACCTTTGCAAATAGATTCTTCTTGTTCAGTGCTGCAGGGAAGAGAGCATGTTAGTTAGCTATAAAGTCCTCAGGGCTGGGACAGTATTTGTCTTGTGTCTGTATAATGCCTAGCACTATGGTATTCTGGTGCTTGATGGCAGTTTACTTTTTCTACCACAACTACTGGTTACTAACTCTGCTTTAGCTTCAACGAGACTGAAAATAAAGAGCTTTTCGCTTAGAATGGGATATTTGAATAACATTCTCTGAGTGATAGACTGCCTGGATTCTGTTACTATCCTATACACTTTTGTCAGGCGTTGAAAGTTTTATGGAGACGTTCCTTAATACTAGTGTGAGTTGTGACATAGAGAGTGAACAGGCATTTGCATAGCAAAGGTAAGACAAGCAGATAGATGCAGAGTGACGGACAATGCAAAGAAACAGCAAGTCATTGTTAGTCAGCAGTGTAGGCAATGGGCTCTGTCACTGAATCTTAACCACTGTCAAGTTCATGCATTGTTTACTATTGCTCAAATGACACCAATATAAGCAGGTGTAATACTGAAAAAATTAATCGGTTATACTATGAAAAAAACACCCACATACACTTATCAAATAGATTTTAACATTTCCCCCATGCTGTGCTCTCTGTTGAAAAGAATAATTAGATACATCTTAAATTGTACATTCTGTAGAGTTTATATTTGCATATTTATAGTATATATTTATACATTATTGTTGATATATTAATATAAATAAACTTATAAATTCCATATAAACATTATTACAGTTATCCTGAGCATTATCCAGAAGGAAAACTTTATCTTCTACAGTCATTATTTAAATCCTTTAAACATTATTAAATGTTGCTTAATGGTAAATCTGAAGATTACTAGTTGTTTTTAATGGTATCTTTGAAAGTAATTTTACTCAATTGGAGAGATAGTGTTAAACTCCTGTAGAGGAGCTGGATCTTTGATCAGGAATTGACAGATGTTGCACTTTCTTAAAGAAATTGAGCTTATTTCTATTCCACCCTCATATAAAATAGAGATATTTATTGTTATAACCTTCACAAAATGTAGCATTAAGAAAATGATACATATTTCAGCCTACTGCATCTGCACTTCAAAACGCTGGTGTTTTGAATAGTATAAGAACCAGGACCAGGACATGTGAATTTGTGTTTACAAAATCACATTACTTTGGTTTGCTTGTATCTAAGATGGGCTTATGGTGTACAAAGTATTTTAATAAAGAGAGCTGAGCTTTTCTAAACAGACACTTGTTTACTCATGGAAGTGTACTGCAGATAAAGCATAACTTAAAAAAAGTGCCTCTACCACAATCACACTTGGGATGTTTATCTCTTACCCACCAATATATCTGGTGCAACACAAAGACCAGCTTCCTTGAAATGTATTCTGGTCATGCAACACTTGTTTTCAGAGCCTCATGCTGCTGTGGAACAAGTGCTTGTGTACACAAGATACAGAATACACTGATTGAAGCTATGAATTTATAGATAGGTTTTTCAAATTGTTACATAAGGTGATATTAAATCTGTAGACAAATCCCCTTTACATGAAATAAATGCTGTAAAAAGCATCTATTAATAGTTCAATTTTTAAATGGATTTCTTTGGTGATGTTTTCAGTTTTTGTTAGAAGTGCTTCTGTCTCTCTTAAAGCAATTTTTTAAAAATTATTTTGATTTTTTGCTACAAGAAAGATCTGTTTCACACACAGAGCCATTTGATTAATGATCATATGCAACCCTTGCTTCATACTTTAAATCAAGCTAATTTTTTTTTTTTTGATCACTATACATTGGCTTTTCAAAATAACCTTTGAGGCAGGATGGATACATTGTAAAAATTGCAAATGAGAAACCTTCACTTTATTCAAATTAAAGCACATATGTACAACCACTAGTTATTCATTAACAGTTGTAGAGGCTATTTGGCATTTTACTTCAAGACTAGATTTGCAAAAACTTAGAATATATACAAAAGGAAATTTCATTAACCTTTTCAAAAAATATGTAATTTGCACCCCCAATTTCAAAATTCAAAATGAATTTGATATTGAGTGTGAGTCACACAATTAAATGCATGTTTCTCTCTGCTGTCTTATGCTGGAAAACTAACAAAATAATCACTGATGAGAATCACAGCAGAGATCTGTCACTAAAGACCAAGACCAAGCAAGAAAAAGTAACTTAGAGACCACTTGTGGGACAAATATTTAACATCCAGCACAGTTAGTGCTTTGACTAGTGAGAAACATTTTATGGTAGCGTCCAGGGAACTGTAAATCGCCCTGGTCCTGCCTCAAGGATGGTGATGAAAAGTGTAGCACAGCTGGCTCTATAGCAAGAAGCCGAGAGGTGCAGCCTCCAGTAAGCCTGGTAAGTCAGTTCCACAGCCCATCTGAGACTACGGCCAGCCAAAGGCAGACAAGTACACACACAGCTGAAACACCTGGTAAAACTGTGTTGTCTGAAGGTGAATCCAATGGATAGAAGAATTAAAGCATATTCATATGCTTAAGTGGGAATGATGGGTTGATCATTTTAGAAATGCTGTCTCAGGAAACATGTCGTTACTGGAAACTGGCATGCCCACTAACTTGCTTGGGAGATTTTTTTTTCTCCTATATCTGATATACCACATCTTTCTGTGTCAACACACTGTACTATTCTACCTATCTGGACTTGTACCTTCTTACCAACACACCCTAGGGCTAAATCATTTAGATCTACAGTGCTTTTCAGCTCGTCCCACCTGGCCCCAGGAGCCCACTTCCTCCCCCCTCATGTCACCAGGGCTCTAGAAAGGACCCTCAGGGAAGCTGCAGCATGGTCTGGACAGGTCCCCAGCCAGGACAATCAGGAGCACAAGGACCAGGCATGTCATGCTGTTCAGCTACTTGGTAATTAAACCTGTCATGGTTTAACCCCAGCCAGCAACTACACACCATGCTGCCACTCACTCACTTCACCCCCACCCAGTGGGATGGGGGAAAGAATCGGGAAAAAAAAAAGTTAAACTCATGGGTTGAGATAAAGACAGTTTAACAGGACAGAAAGGAAGAAAATAATAATGATAATGATAATAATTAATAATAGAATTGGAATATACAAGTGATGCACAATGCAATTGCTCGCCTCTTGCCGACCGATGCCCAGTTAGTCCTCGAGCAGCGATCCCCCCAGGTCACTTCCCCCCAGTTTATATACTGGGCATGACGTCACATGGTATGGAATACCCCATTGGCCAGTTTGGGTCAGCTGCCCTGGCTGTGTCCCCTCCCAACTTCTTGTGCTCCTCCAGCCTTCTTGCTGGCTAGGCATGAGAAGCTGAAAAATCCTTGACTTAGTGTAAACACTAAGCAACAATGGAAAACATCAGTGTGCTATCAACATTCTTCTCTTACTAAATCCAAAACATAACCCTATCCCAGCTGAAACCAGGACAACCTTACGGGGTGTACCAGACACTGGCGTGTACGCAGTCTGTTAAATTCTTAATCTTCCTTTTCTGGTTTACCTGTATCTTTCAGGGATAACCAGAAAGTCAAGAGAAACCATTCACATATTTTCTTGATACAGAGGGATATTGCAGATGGAGAAAATATCTTAGTTTGGTACTATTGTGGTTTTCCTGCTGAAGGCATTTGGGCAATATTTTCACCTTATACCAGAGTCACCCTGTGTGTGTTGGATTATATGCCAGCGTAACATCTGTTTGACTCAGTTAATCTGCAAAAACTAGAAAAGGAAAAAGAAACAGCTCCTTCCTTCAGACAAACAAGAGACCTTTGATTAAGTGCAATCTCCAAAAGCCTATATCTAATCTCTAATTTCCCAAATCTTTCTAATAGTGAGTAGGTATATGGGATATAAAATAAGATCATCCATGAGAAATAGGCAAAACTAAAATAATCACATTCAGACAGAGCCAGACTGAATTTTCTTTCTCTGAATTTATATCAGCTCATGCTTAGCTTCCTGACAATGGGGCTCCTGTGGCTCTACAAGACACGTGCTTTTCACACGTCAGCTCTGTAGGATGACAGCACAATATATGGTTTTCATATTGTACAATCACCAGCACGAAGACTGAAGCTATTCCTGCCTCCCATCTAATCTCTTCCCAAAACGTTACTTGGGAACACAAAACATGAGATCCTCTGCTAGGGTTGCAGATCAGTCAAGACAACATCAACATTTACTTTTATCTCCTTTTCCTTCTCTTTTCCAACATATATGTAAACCACTTAACAAAAAGCATCTGGACAAGGTCTTGATGCTTCCTTCTCCCTCGTGGATACTCCTACTCAGCCCAGCACTCTACCTTTAAAGTAACTCAACTAACATTAGTTAGTTGTATTTAGTCTAAATAACTGAAGTAACAAATTCATTTTGTGAGGCAGAGCAATTTTCTTAGCATCAAAGCAAGGGAAAGTTATCAGTGAGTGCTCCCCAGATGATAACCCTATAGCTGTCAGCTTCTCTATGTGCTGACATTTCACAAAATTGCAGCAGATTTTCTTCAAATGTATTTAATTTGAAACTGCCTTAGTAGAACAAATGACTGGAGCTCTGGGATGCTTTCTACAGCAAGGCACTGAGTTTGACCACCTGATTTCAAATGCTGCATGACTCACACCTCTGTGGAATAGACTGAAAATGTGATGTTACTCTTGAGTGTTTAATAGTGCAGGAAGGAACATGGTGACAAGCAGTAGCCTGATCTGAAACTAGAAGATGTTAAGCTCTGAAAATCCTTATTTCCCCCCTGTGCATTCTTTTATCTGGTCTCCTATTTTGTTTGTGTTTTCCTCTTTTTAACTGCCTTGTCAAGTGTATAGAGTCTTTCAAGCACATCTGCTTTCTTTCCCATCAAAGAGAAAAGGAAGTGAAACATATTCATAACAGAGAAAGAATAATAACTACATGCATTATTATCAAAGTGGTGACACTGTTCAGAGCTGTACCGTTGCATGAGGCACTCAGAGGATGTCTACATCAGATGGCAGAGCGCAGTACAAAAGCACTCCGCACTGCTCTGCCAGCCCAGGACGACACGAGCAGCAGCTCTCTGCTGAGCGACTGCGGTTGGCTCTGTAGGTTCATCAGGCTGCGTGACAGGTGAGCCCCTATGTGCTATTACTCAGGTGGTCCTTTCAGGATTGGGCTCAAACCCCTTCTGATTCTTAAGCGGAGTCAGCCCATATTACTCCATTTTGCAGCACAGTTACATCTATCGTCCCTGCCCAAGACAGTAAAAATTTAAGCGAATAAAACTGAACCAATAAGGGGAAGCAGGTAAAAAAAATTCTGTTGCGACCTGGGGCTATGAAAGGAAACCAGATAGCATGTCATTCAGACTTTTTCTTTCTGCAAGTCTTCTGTGTCTTCAAGACTGTAGCATTTTCAAGGGCCACGTCTGCATGACCCAGTGTGGGGATGTATAGAGTTACCTGCACAAGCTACCTCTACTACAAAAAACATTGCAGTCATGTCAATAAGGCAGCCAGATCACCCTCAGTAGCTCTGCTGAGTAGCAGTTCCTATTAGCCTCTGCAACATGGCTGTCTTATCACAGATGTATGGGTTAACACAGTTAGAGCTGGATCACATACTTCTAGCCAGCACTGTGGCCTTCTCTATAGTTAGAGGCACCAATACTAACAAAATTCCTCCTGTATCTGAGAACGAATATATATATACACACACTACCATAGATTTTCCGTAATTGTAATTTTAGTGTTAGAGTCAGCAAAACCAGTTAACCAATAAAAACAAAAAATCATACTCTAAACACAAATGAAAAATCAGAGAATATCTGTCTTCATTCATTAAAATCTCATTAGTTTTTCAGTATATTAAAGGTAAAATATTGCCTCATCATAATGATGTTAATGTTTCCTTTAATAGGCTTCCTGACAGGGCTGTAACAGCATGAGTGTCAAAACTGGCCTCTTTGCAGTGTCATGTTTTTAGGAAGAAAAACGTGTCAAAACTAATTTTGTCAATCGGAGTAGATTTATTAACCATTAACAAAATACTTTGATTTGGACTGCTTTTATAAGTACCAAAATAGCAATGTGTCCCTCTTACGCTGTGACTAAGGTGCTAGCCTTCACACAGAGGTACTAACAGTACTCTAAGAATTTCAACCATAATAGCCATGAATTCCCACATACCTATTTCTCCCACATGCATTGTTATCAAAGCCTGGCTTTATGTTAGAGTTTTAAAATCATTATGTTTTCTCACCTTTCTTCAAATCTGTCTTTAAGAACTACTTCTGCTATGAATCCCATAAAATCCGGCATTTGCTAAGCATTCGCTTTGGAATTACTTTATATTATGCTAAAGTGCACTCATGTTATCATTTTCTAAAGCTCCCATTCCCTTTTTATTCTCCTTAATTTCCCTACGTGCAACCCTTTTGTACATTTTGTCAGTACCAAGAAGAATGAAATTCAGTTATTATTCGTGTATCACTCTAGTCCAGATATAAAATACTTTGCGGGCATGAGTACGAGCCAATGATTTTTATCTTGAAAATCCATTGTACAGACAGAAAACGTCACAGGTTATAGAATAAACTTGGGAAAGCCAGTAACCTGCATTACTATTAATTGGGACTCCTATCTTGCATGGGTGACTTGGCAACTTGGCAGCAGTTCTAGGGCTCAGAAGTACAATCTAATTCCGACAAGTTACCACCACATGTCAGCAGAAGGTTGGAACTGCCACTGCACAGGTAGAGCTCATACATTTCCCCTGTTTGTGACGGCCAACAAGTGCACGCACAGTCTGTTACCATAGCTGGGATGGAGCAACCGCGGAGCCTTTACACTGACTTCTCCACGCAGCTCTCAGGAAGCAATCTGCTGTCCTCCTTTCCCTTTCCTTTCCTTGCCACCTCTTGAGCACTCACAGTTTGAAATGTTCCAAGGAAAGAGAGAGGAAACTTTAAACTAAAGGAGTCTAAACGGAGAAAGAGCGAGCTACAAGTCTTCTGAACTTTCAGTCTGAATGAAAATAGTCACTTCTGTTTCAGCGAAACTGAGAAAACATACATAAATACATTTTTATACACATGATTATAATTGTATATGTAGTATACATTTATATAGCCAAAATCGTAGCATCAAAACAGTGAGAGAGGAATCATGTGCATACACTTTGACAAATACTCAGCAGTGAGCATTAAATACATTGTGATGTGATGTAGAGTCACTTTGTTCATATGTAGACGAGCAGAGTGCCTGTGATATACCTTTGTGTGCACAGTAGCTGTGCAGGCATCTGGAAGAGCCACTGCAAAAAAAATAGAGAGTGAAATGCAGAATTTGGGTGTGGAATTTGACCATACAGAATCAGACCTTGCATATTGTATCTGGCAATCCTATGTGATGCACTGCCAAGGAATCACAGGAAGAAGACCATATGTTCACTGCACAAAGAAGGATACATGGTAAAAGGGCACAGTAAGCGAAACCGGGCAAAGACATTTAACACCAGGCTTCTCTATGGTTCTATCTGTGCAAAGAAATTCAGAAAGCTCAGTAGAAGAGAACCACAGGGCTTATAACAAAATATGAACCTCTAACTTTTCTCTTCCACACTGTGACATCCTTGCATTCTCCCCCACATCAGTTTTGTACCCCACAGTACTGAAAGTCGATATCATACTCTCCATTACCCTGAATATCTACCACTTTATAAAAAATTATGATAAAAATTTTCCTATGTCTTTTCTGTGTTTCAGACGTATCAAAAATAAAAATCTTCTCTTTTTATTTCAGAAGAAAGACAGTGAAACAAATGTGGAGGCGTTGAAGTGCTTTATAGGCACAGAAGCTGGAGTTATACACTTGTTTACAGAAAAAACAGATGACCAATGCCCTTAAAACAAATACAATCAGCAGTTTCAATAGAACTTGCATGTTAAACTGATTCATAGCTTTGCATGGTATAATGACTTGATTGCCATTTGTTACAGAGGGACATGAGATAACAAGAGATGCTTTATCTTTTCTGTATTTTTTTCAGACAATAGCATTATTTGTTAACAGGGTTTGATGATAGAAACAGCAAAGTCAGCTACAGCATGGATTAACATGAACAATAAACACTTCCTGAACATTTCACTCAAAGCCAAAAGATAACAATCATGGTTTTGAACCGAGGGATGGAGGTTTATAATCAGTTGGAGGGATAATTTCCAGAATGCCTAGAAAATGCCAGTCCATGATAGTTTAAATTAAATATAAATAACAAGTGATAGATTGTTTGTTTGTTTTCTAAAAATAAAGAAGTACTTTGTAGGTGATTGATAAGTTTAGCTTAACTTGAATGTGAAAAACTACAATGCCTATTGAAGTCTAGATAATGATTAAATTTTACTGGAAAGAATTCAGATATGCCATTGTTTTTGTGTATGGGTAGAAAACAATGTAAAAAAGTCACAAATATAAAAGAAATTGATGTAAACTAAGTAACTTCTGAAAATACATTCATTCAGTTAGCCACATTTAACCTTCTTAAAACCGGCTGTATACAAACAAGCTGATTGAAATGCTCCAAGTCCCAGCAAAAATAAAAAATATTTTCTCATGTATTTTTTCCCAGTAAATGAGACATGCTTACAGTTAAACCTTATCCCATTATGGTCACAGACATGTGGGAAGGAGCCACAGCTGGTGACTTTACTTCTAATGCCAAGGGCCCGGACTGAGTAAGCTGAAACGTGACTGTAATTGTTACCACAAGGAGTTTCTGGTCATAGTTACAGATCATCTCTCAGAAAAAGAGGTGAATACAGGTAAAGCAAAGAAGTGTGCTCATGATACATGGTGTTCCAACATTAGACCAGCAATGCAGCCGGCACCAATGTGGGACCTTGCAGGAGGGGAAGATGTTTTTTTTTTTTAAAGTAAAAACTAAAATAAAACAGATTTTGCTCATTGCTTTCTTGCAGTCTCACAGTCACAAGCACCAGAAAAGTGTGGTGTTCAGTAAGTCTGTCCAGCTATCAGGCACCAGGGCAGGGGTGGGTGTTTAAGTGTCCAGCCAGCCATTGGGTTCTGCAATGCTTGTGTCCAGCTGTTAGGTACTTTGCAATGTCCTGGAGGACATGGGAAGCCAGCTGCCAAGTCCTCCTCACCTCCCCAGGTTCTTCTTAGGCTGGCAACCACGTGCAGGTTTCAGGTGTGCCTTTTTGGACCCTCTAGGAGGTGACAGTGACCTGTGTCTCCACTGTGTCCTGCCTCTGTGGATCATCAGGGTTTGTTCACTGCTCTTTGTCTCCAGATCCGTCTGTCCTGGGAAACTGCAGCTAGACAGGCTGGGATCTCGATGACATGCTAATGTGGATGCCAGTGATGCAGGCTGTGCTGAGACCCCTGTCCCTGCTGTGTGTCCCTTCTGCTGCCTCCCACACCCAAATCTTCCCCTTCATTCTCCATTCCCACTATCTTAGTCTTTCTGTTACAATTAGCCACATGCTGGGCTTACACCTAGTCAGTACAAACATTATGCAAAACAACCAGTATTTGCAGCATCATTATCAAATGGTGCTGTAAATTTTGCCATTTTTCTGGAATATCGCACTATGTGCACCAGAACACCTACTATACAGGCAGATTCTCCCACACATTGCAGTTCTTTTGCACTCATGTTGAAAAAATCTGATTAGAAATACACTAAGAAACACGTTTCAAAAGAAATAGACTTTTTCAGGAGAAGTTTCATGTGATGTGGTGATCCTTTTGCCCCATTCTTTACTGTTTGTGGATATGGGACACCACAGCACAGTTTAGACTTCTCTGCTTCTAGGCCCTTCAGAACAACTGAAAGCAAGGGAGAAAACTATCTGGGCTGCTTTAACAGCCCTCAAATTGGCAACATGGTAAGAATAACATTTATGCAACCTTATGCCCTTCAGTCTCTTTCTAATTACCCTGCTGGGCAATACTGTTTTCTTCTTCTGATGAACTCACCCAGAGAATTTACTTAGGAAGAGCTATAAAGACCCATATGTACTACAGAGTAAAATTACATTCAATTACTGTTGGAAACATTTTACACTTACTGCTTTTTACAGCAACTAACGGTAGTATTCTATCCCATAGTGACTCAGTAATTGTGCTTTATCACCTTCCAAATGCAGTTCACGAGGGTGGGGCATTCTGTATACATGGAATCTCTACAAAAACTTCCTTACTTATTGATATGTCTTCTAAAAGATAAGTGCGAAGACAGTTACAGATGTATTTGTGCTTACACAGAAATGTTACAGCAAGCAATCCCTCAATCTTGTGTGACGACAAAAAGATAAGTGGACTCCAAAATGTCTTTATTGCCTTTATTTCCAGGAGTCAATCTGCCCCAAATATTAGGAATCTGTGCAAGACCATTCACCAATACATCTCGCTGAGATTAAGATGCTCTCAAAGATTATCTGTGTATAGCAAAATCTGAGACTCTCTAGATGAAAAGAGTTTGCAAGTATGGCAAAGAAGAACATAGTTGAACATGCAATATAAAAGAAATCATTGCTGTTCAAAAATAGAAATATTTCTTTAACATCAGCTTGCCTCATATTTAAAATAGCTCAATATGTAGGCAAAGCTTAGGTAGCTGTAACTATTTTGGGCTTTCCTTTCTTTTCATTTATTATTTCCCTATTCCCATCTGATTGTATACGGTAAGCTAATCAGAAACACATCATTTCTACTGTCATTTCTAATGCTTTGTGAAAAGATGCATTCATTCTTAGCCTTGCTGTCTATGGAAATGAGCTTAATGAAATCTGTCTAACAGCTTTTGAGCCCACTGGCATATGTATATCAGCCGAACCATACACAGAAATAGGGACCCAAAGGAGTTACATTCCTGCAAGTGAAATGAACAGGAGTGGCAGGATGTTTCAGAGAAAGGTTTTAAGAGTAGTTTTTCCAGGTGCCTTCAGAGATGTAAAAGCAACAGCATGAACTTTTTTCTTGTTAGAGACCAGAGAGTGTACACAGAGAAAACTATAACAAAATCGGTCTGAACTTTTAATCAATCTTCCCATGAAAGAGGATAGGGATAGCAGGCTTCATTAATCCCATTGCTTACAGGACTTGATAGTTATGCTGAGGAAATTTTTCCTAGCATCCTATTATACCTCTGTTTATTTTCTAGGCCAAAAGAAGTAAGAGAGATTCCTCCTAGTAGTACTATAGTAATGGTCCAATCCAACAGGAATGCAAGATATTCTCTAGGTAATTTTATTTTTGATGGCTTGTGAGCTTTAAAATAGTCCAAACAAGGATTTCTTTACACATCTTTGGAGACTGCTATGCAGCCTGATACAATTTGGTTTTGAGAGGAAGCTTTCTGTTATTTTTTATTACAATATTATATCATTATTCCTACTCACTAAGTAAGTGAAAACTTTCAAGAAATTTCTAAGGGCACCACACTCAAACAGCTAATACACTATCCTTTTTAAGGATTTGTTATATTAAAGAAACTTAATGTCTTGGATTCAGCTGGGATAGAGTTAATTGTCTTCCTAGTAGCTGGTACAGTGCTATGTTTTTGGATTCAGTATGAGAAGAATGTTGATAACACGCTGATGTTTTCAGTTGTTGCTAAGTAGTGTTTAGTCTCAAGTCAAGGATTTTTCAGCTTCTCATGCCCAGCCAGCGAGAAGGCTGGAGGGGCACAAGAAGTTGGGAGGGGACACAGCCAGGGCAGCTGACCCAAAGTGGCCAAAGGGATATTCCATACCATGTGATGTCACGTCCAGTATATAAACTGGGGGGAGTGGGGGCACGGGGATCGCAGTTCTGGGACTAACAGGGCATCGATAGGTGGGTGGTGAGCAATTGCGCTGTGCCTCAATTGTATATTCTAATCCTTTTATTATTACTGTTGTCATTTTATTAGTGTTATCATTATCATTATTATTAGTTTCTTCTTTTCTGTTCTGTTAAACCATTCTTATCTCAACCCACGAGTTTTACTTCTTTTCCCGATTTTCTCCCCTATCCCATTGGGTGGGGGGGGGGGGAGTGAGTGAGCAGCTGCGTGGTGCTTAGCTGCTGGCTGGGGTTAAACCACGACACTTAAGTTCACAAAAATTATTAATGACAGGTTGTGCAGGCTATGAACTTGCTTGTCAGAGATTTTTTTTTAATTAAAAAAAGTATGGAAAACTTGATGGCCAGCAAGTTCAGTTATCTGAATTTTATACTCTGTTTAGGCAGTTTTACTGAGAATTAGTTGTATCAGTAGTGCAACTGGGACTGATCCTTAGAAGATAATTTCCACTTGAGATGCAGTCTTGCCAAAATAATCATAATAATATTTATTTCAGCTTCTTTACAATATTGTGATGTCATGTAAGACTACAAAATTTTTCAGTGGCTGTGATACATACTGCACTATAAGAAATAGAAGACTGTGGGATATAGTAACACCACACTTAAACTAAACTTTTGCTTTTGAAAGTAAAGGCAATATTTGACTGCAATTACAGACTGAAAAGATTTTTTAAAACAGATATTCAAACATTGATTTTTTTTTTTCTTTTTTTTTTGTTGTGGTTTCTTTTTTTTTTTTTTAAACTGGCTTCTTGCTCTTTACATTACTTATAAAAAAATACCTGGAAATAAAGTGGCAGGAATGAGGAAGTGAAAATGGTAACTTCTCATCAAATGAAATTATTTGCCCAAAATTACACAAGTGATCAGTATCAGATTCGGAAGCACAGATCCCCTTAGTGGGGTTCTCCCGGCAACCAAAGCAATGTTAGCAAACCACACATCCTCTCCACTTACCTAAATAACAACCTCAACCCTTTCAGTGTCTTATGTTAGAAAGCTCTTCTGTAAGATTTTGTATCTTTTGGAGGGTTTTGCTGTGTTTGAAATATCACAAGAAGATAGTTCTAATAAAGTTCTGACAAGAGAAGTGGGAAATATAAAGACATGGAAGTGTAATTCCAGCAGTATATAGTCAGAAAATATATTTGCTCTGGGAATGCCCAATGTTCTAGCTCATCCTTTTTTCATCTGCACCTTTCACTTGTCTTTGATGTAAGTGATCAAAGATTGATGTAAACAAATCTCTGCAATAAAGTGTTTTCTTGATGTTCCACTATTTTATGGCTCTTCCTTAACTTATTTATTGACTTGACAAATAGTTTCAAACCACAAAGATTTCCCTTTAAAAAATAAAACACCATTGCAGTAACATTCTAACTCATGTGGTGAAAATAATCACTAAGTGCATTTAAAACTAATGGAAGGCATTTTTAAATCTCTTCATGAACCCCAAACTATCAACAGCAAACTCATAATTGTACTACTTTTGAAAAAACTACTGATTGTACTGCTCATAAAATCTCCACCATGGATCTATTAACCAGTCACTGGTTCTCTCCACCAGTATTCAGATGAGATGATGGATGATACATACAGTCTGCATCTATAAGTATTTTTGATTAAAAAAAAAAAAAATCCCAATCATTCCTACTTTCCATTCACTAGTTTGCTCAGCAGCTCTGGTGCGCACAAACTAGGGTTCCTTCAGAGGAAACTAAACCAGAAGCTCTCCTCTGGCTATATCCAAATGCATGGCATGGGCTTCATGACTAGTTGGAATATAAAAGGGGGAGTTTTCAATGGGTTTGAAACACCTGATTAGTGGAGATGCTCAGTCCAGGCATTGGGCTAAATCTGAAAGTCAAACTCACAGCACCATATAGTGTAAGTGTAGAGGCCTCAGACACAAGTGCTTCTACCTGCAGAGCTGCTGCTGTTGAGCCAGGTTACTATTTAATGCTTACACAGCCACATAGGACAATAACGTAAAGCCACAGTAAAAATTCTGAGTGTGGTCCAGTGTTGCAAATAATAATGACACCTACCTTTATGGTAGCTCTTTTCAATGTTTTTCTGCAATTGCTTCACAGAGGATGACAATGTCACACTCCTTACTCTAACAATGTAAAAAATGAAACACACAAACAAGGAGAGCCAGCAGTCCAGGGCAAAAGTGGCAGAACTGAAATTTGACTCCACAACTAATTCTAAATCTCCTGGGCTCATACCAGAAATAGTAAATTGAACTTGAAAATTACAATTTCAGGCATAACAGTGTGGTGCAACAACTATGTTACTGGAAAGTATACGGGGGTTTTGGACAAATTTTCACTAAAATAGTATATAAGATAAGGAGAAACTCTTCTACAAGTCATCCAAACCAGTTCACAAAACAAAAAGTCTGTACACTGTCAGAATAACCTCAATTTAAATTAAAACCTTAAAGATTTCCTTTTAATCTTACAGGGGAATTTGCATGTGTACTTAGAAAATATCTTTTTTATTTTAACATAAAATCACCAAGAATTATAGTGTTTTAATAAAATACACTTACTTCAAGGTATTCATTTTATAACTATTTTATACATTGTTAGTGTGGGTTTTTTCATCTCTAGTACTGTCCTTCTTTGTTTAATCCCGTATTTGTTATCCATGTAAACACAGTGTACAGCTATCTCCAGGACTACCAAACGGTCAAGAAATTTGGCCTGTTAGCATGGCATCCAACAGATTTATGACAGAGCAGTAGTAATCCCTTTACAACATGTATCTTCTGCTAACTGACAAGCCAATTAATTTGTCAGCACACCATATCATTATTGATAGCTTTGTACATCTGTAGTTGCTGGGTCGTATAATGTAAATGTATGTCAAATTATTTTGTGACATTACTTTCTTCAAATATGATTTTGCAAACTGACTATTCAATTAGAATTATCTTCTGAATTAATTATAATAATTATATAAGAGCTTTTGCCTTTATAAATCAAATACCTTTCATCAATATTATAATCTTTCCAAAGAGATTGCATTTAAGACTGTCATAATTCCTTAAGATAATATATTCTTTTTTTTTTTACACTATGAAACAGACAAAACCGAAAGTATTTTGATATCCATATTTCTATTTTACCTATTAACAAAAGAGGAACTCAGAATGTGAGATACTTGATTGTGTTATAAGCCAACAGCAAAGGTTGTATTCCTGAAAAAAAGGGACCCTTGAAGACATATAGGAACTGATCTTAATGGTAGCAAATGATGGTATTTATTTTTGCAGGATTTCTCCAGAGTGCCTGTTGCTTCATAAGTAAGTTGCTTTGGAATTCATATTATACTGAATAATGAAAGTGTTCATATTAATATAAACTGAATAAATGGTATAATAGACAACAGTAAATTACTACTGGAAAACTAGCTTACAAGTGTATGACTGATGAATTGTTTAGTTTTGTTAAAATTAAGGAACAGATGGAAGGGGGAAAATCTGGAAATAAAATTATTTCTTAGTACACATTATTTATATTACCTTTGTCTATTCTTCTCTGCAAGAGTGATCTTTTATGTAAAATATTCCTCTGAATACTAGGAAAAGTAGTAGTGGGAAAAAAGTCACAGAAAAGTTGAGGTGCGAAGGGCCTCTGGAAATGGCCTAGTCCAAACTCCCTGCTCAGAGCAGGGTAAGCTACGGTAGATTGCTCAGGGTCTTGTCCAGCCAGGGTTTGAATATATCCAAGGATGGAAACTTCATAACCTCTCTGGGCAACCTATGAATCCTCACCCATAGAGTAAATCCAAAAATTCATTGTCCTTGAATTTCAATCACAGAAGATGTTATTCATTTCTCATCTAAATATCTGTAAGTGACATCCCAATCAGTGCCTTTCAAAGCCACAGTCTGATGTAAAAATCAGTTTACCAGTGTGTCAATAGCCAGCATGAAATCAGATAGGGAAGTTGTATTCAAGGTTTCTCAATCAAATAAGCAGGAGGAATTTGTTTTACATTCATGCGAGAAAGTAAGTAATCTGAAAGGTCTTCAAAGGATAGCTTTTTACAGGTGAATAATTGAAGCTGTGGCATGTTACCAGAGACAGAGAGATGCTAGCACTGTCATTAGGACATGTTTTATACATAGAGATCAATGGTTCCCAGCTGGCATGTCAAGAAAAGAAGTGGTCAGGCAGCCACAAAGTGGGCTTACAAACCCCCCTGGTTCAGGAGCTGCTTTTTTTCCCAATACCTCCGCAAATGTCAAGAACATTCAAAGGAAGTAGCTAGTCCCATTTCCACCTGGGCTATGAAAATTAGCCAAACGGGAGCTTCTGGAAAGATCAGGCCATGCTGTTCTTCTCTCTTTGTTAAGATTGTACTGTCTGGGTGCAATCAAATCCAGAACTCAAAAAAAGGCACTACTTAAAAACTGCTATATGTGAAGTAGTATGTTAGAGCATGCTTGGTATGGTTTGTGTCTGCTGAAGGAGACACAGTAGACTCTATAAATGCCTCCAAATGAATGCTCTGAAAACAAACCTGAAGTAGTACCTTTATGTCATCCAGCTGAATGTAGTTATACATAGCTTAAAAAATGTGGTTGTATGTATATTTATATATACACACACATATATATGCATGTACATGTACACACGTATGCGCACACGCACACACACACTCAATTAGAGGCAAATTACATCAAATAACTTGGTAATCTGGGGGGGGGGTTAGATGCGTAGGCCTTGTGATCTCAATTTATGCATATTTCTAAAGAAACCTTTTTTCAACAACTTCCATAATTTCCATACAAATATTATCAAAACACTTAAAAGCATTTGAAAGTTTTTTTCTTAAAAGAAAAATAAAATAAAAATGTTCACAGTTCTTCTGAACAGAAGCCATTTTGGAATTGCAATTCTGTATACGACACCGGATGTCTGTTAAATTTAGTTTGCTGTGGAATTGTGTTCCCTTTGCAACTGTTGTGCATCCAGGGAGCTTCTGTAATTGCAGGCATTCGGACTAAAACCTGTATTCAACCCACATTCATTCTCATCCCAATTTGTTTTCCAACTCCAGTGTGGTGTTGAAACCACACTTAGACTGAAACCACTCTGAATGATAGGTTCTCTGTAAACAGTGGGCTGCTCTGGTAATGCGATGGCTATTGCGTACCATACCATACCATACCATACCATACCATACCGTACTATACCATTGCAAGAACTTTAAATGAAAATACTCTAACATCAGTGTTAGCTTGTTTTATAAAAAAAGAACAGGAAGAAGTGTGTTCTTTATGTTTTCTAAAAAAAAAAACATACAAGCAATTTATTTTCCGATACAAACTGAGGTTTCACAGAAAAGGCCTCCAGAATCAGATTTTATACCTATGACCAGGAGAAATATATCACAGTATAAAAATGTTTATATGAAACATCCACTTCTAATCCTCTTTTTCACTAGTGATTTTAATATTGAAAACAGAGGAAGGAACAAAAAATCAGGTGCATAATTTTAAGCTCTATTTTGAGCGACTGTCAATCTAGCGTCTAAGATTGTACATAATCCATACCTGATGTCTTAATACAGAGTCAGCTGTGGACTGAAAAAGCAATAAAGCAAAAGAATAACAACAAAGAAAAAAGGAAAAAAGATGAGGAATGCGGATGAAGAAATGGAACACAAAGTCCTTCACTTGGATTTTTTTTTTTTAATTCCTTTGGACTACAAATCAATTTATAAAAATTAAATTAAATTGACACAAATGTAGAAAAAAAATAACAGGCTGAGGAGCAGAACAGAAAATAATCAGGTTATATGATGAAATTAATAAAACATTTTTACACCTTGTTTTCTACTGAAAAAATCTTGGCAGAAGCCAAGTTTCATTTCATATAGCAGTACAAAAGATCTGGTCAAAGGCCCATTGAATTCGACATAATTCTTGCTATCCACTTCAATGAGTCATGTATTTAACCTTTAATGATTCAAATATACTTAAGGCATTCTAAAAAAATCATTGCTTTAATAGATGCCAGCTACAAAACACAACATGTAGTGACCAGGTTTTCTTACGCATCTAGAAGAAAACCTAACACTGATATGAAGAAGGGAGAGAATGGCCCTCTTTAATGAAGTAAAAACCTGAATATCTAATTTAATAATCGTTTCTTCAAATTTTAAGACAATTTGAATATATTACTCAGGATTTCAGCTTCTTTCTATCCCATTAGAAGTGGTAAGTTAAAGAGAAAAAGCAAGCAGTGCTTCATTTTACCAAGTTATACTTGCAGCTATGATACCATATGTACTCAGAGACTAGACCATTACAGTCTGGCATATAAACACCTGTTAGCTAATCTTATAATTAAAGATCAACAAAACCATTCAAAAATGTTAGGAACCGTATGTAAGTTAATATATATCAGAGTCAGATAAAATTCTTGGAAAAGAACAAATAACCACTATTTCCAGATGCAATTTTTTTTCATAGAGGACCGGCATTTCAACACTTGCAGTAGTTTTATCTTAGCAGAGGAGAATATTCTCACAGTATAGATGCAGAGTGAGTAACAATCTACAGAAATAGTTCAAACTAGGAAAATGTCTCAAATGACAGTCATCCAAGACTTTTGTGAAAATACTACTATATATAAAAATTTAAATTATAAGAAAGAATTCTCAGAGTGCTCTTAGAAGATATGGATGTTGCTCTGACTCAACAAAACATTTGCAAATGTGTTCAAGTCTCTCAGTCTTCAGAAAACTACCATATGAAACAAACATGTTAGCTGAATATTGCTTTGGAAAGCAATTTGTTAGCAGAAAAGTATTGAAGGGAAAATTGAAACTTGTTTTAGCATGGCTCACATTATCTGCATCTGTCAGAGCTTCTGTGCTGCGTGCTGGTTCCTGTAGTGAGGACACAGCAGAGAACAGGAGTATGAGGATGAGGAAACCAGGATGCCTGGGAGGCACTGCAGCATTTTGTTAAACAAGAATTAGTCTTGAACCGATTCCCAAGCAACATGAACATGATTATTTACAGTATTCAACAATGATTGAACTTTCCCCAAGCCAAAGTATTTGCTTGCCCTGGAGGATATCTCTGAAGGGAAGAGGAGAAGGGAGAAAAGGGAAAACTTCAGTTGCAGATTAAAAGATCCTGAGGTATGTTCTCTACTAATATCACTTCCAGTGAATATCAGCTTATTTATAAATGAGTTTCATCTTTCTAATCTCCTTGAAATCTACTGTTATTGCCACTGTCTAGTCTTAATGACTTCATTTCAGGGGGATTACTTTTGTCCTCAGTTTCCTTTCCTCTGAAAATCATTACTGGTCTGTGCAGGGACAGGTAATGAGAAGCCCCTGATGTGAGAGCAGATGCTCCCACCAGCAAGTCAGCAGAGGTCATCAGTCTTGTCTACATTATAGGAAGATGTGTCCTTTTAGAGACTTCTGCCACAGCAATCTATATCTTGTCAGTTCCAGCTCCAGGAACAAAACGGGGATTTACTTCCAACAGGTCATGAAAGGCTTTTTGCGGAAGTATTTATAGCAAAAGCATATCATGACAGAGAAGCACTTCCCACCAAAAGACATTTCAACACAGATACCTGTCATCTTTCTTGAGTTTATCTTCATAAAGGTAGGAAAAGAAATATCATTCTATTTGTGGATTATATTCAGACTTTACAGCCTGCCTGGTCTTGTTTCAAGGGAGCAAGCTTCAAGATGTTTTCTTTATCAAGTGGCACTTAAGTCTGACCTGCTGAGATAAAACAGAACTTTGGTAGGCTCTGTGCAGGCAGAAGTAATACATTCTTATTTTATGTGTAATGAAAGTTTGTACAATGAAAGTAGATTGAACAAAGACATTCTGGATTTTCCCCCTATTATATACCAGGACATGGAAGTGGTAAAAATGATAATTTTGCTTTTCTATATGTGTTATTGTAATTATGGAGTTTCCATTATCATTTCTAAAACAGAATGTCAGCAACTTGATTTCTTCTTTGATCAATAATCCAGCACGTCAACTGTTCCGCAAACAAGCAGCTCCAGGATCTGAATTTTTACTATGGTTTGCACTGCCAGATTCCTGCCTAAGCTCTGACCCTCACCTCCCTTAATGAACATGAACTCATTCAATACGACTGTCATTCTTGCAATCTTATTTCCTCAAGTAAACCAAAATTAAAGGTGTTGCTAACATCATCTTTTTTCATTCTCCTGCCATTTTCCTCTAAATTCTTTCTGTATCTCTGCCTCATACACTGTAAGAGAGGAGTCTATTATAACTCTGACACATTTGTGATTTTAATCCAATCATTATGTCCTGTGCATGAATCCATCCAGCTGCAAAGTAGAACATTATTAAAGAAGTTAAACAGCTATAAGATTTCCTCCTCAGACGTACTAACATAGACCCAGTATAAGTCTTGTCTGAATAGGATGTATCCCTATGTTAATACAACAGCCAACATTTACATGAAGTTCAAGTTAAGTAAGTTCCGCAAAAAGAACAATATTTTGGCCTCCATTTATATCATTGCAAGCACCACAAGTTTAATGGGCTTTCACATGTGTAAACAGGACAGACATCTGGGCTGAATCCAGCTCTGGAATAATAGCTCCATTGCCTTTAGTGCTGGCTTTCACCCAATATGCATAAATGGGGACCTGAAGGAGATTTTTCCTAGTATTTTAAGATTTTATATCAGCTGTTTTCCAGCAGGATTTCTGGAAAGAACAAGTTGGATAGATTTTTTTTTAGGCAAATCCTGCTTTTCAAACAATGGTACTGATGTTATTTCTCTATGAACATTCTAACTTGGCATCCATAAACTAAATCCTGTGTGTTCAGAAAAAAAAGGAAAGGGACTTTTCTACAATGAATAGAGTTACGGTTTCCTAAGTTTTAAATTTTCAGAAGTCATTAGTGACTTGGAGTATGAATGTTCAGCTTCAAAATTTGTTAGAAATCCAGATTTTCTGGGGATGGGGCCTGTTTAATATATTTCTAACAGAGTACCCAAACCACAGCACAAATAATCACTTGTGCTTCTGGTAAGCTACAGCCAATATGTCTTTTCCATTAGATTTTTTTTGCATAGGTGTATGAGGTTTTAGCAGCTTCTGGTAAATGTTACTTATGGCAGATAATGTTTGTTCTAATCCAAACCAATGTGCTATATAAAGGCTAGGGACAAAGATACTGGAAAATTCTTCATTCCTATGATTATACTCTAATTTTAGAGCGAAATAGCTGCTTTCTGTATTATAACAGTGCCATATACTACTTTGAGGATCATAGTAAACAACATAAAGCATTTCCACTCCTCTATGTCACAAGTATATGAAATCTCACAAAACAAATATCACTTGTATATTACCTGAAGTTTTTATTTAGAAAATCTCCCTTTGCCTTTGTAGCATTTCCAAGTTATCTCGGTCACTGAGAAGCTCAGTTTTCAAAGAAAATCACTAAAATGGAGGCAGTTATGTGTACAGTCAATACAAATAATCAGTACAACTCTAGAAGAAGTTCATTATTTGAACAGTCTTGCACATATGCAATAGCCATGTACCACTGAATGTTCACGTCTCTAAAAAAAAGCTATAGGCTATATGTTACCAGACAATAGTATAAAGGAACAAAATACAAATAATACAACAGGAAAGACATGGCAAATGTACTTAAAAACAGGGACTGCTCTTGTAATGGAACATGAACTAAAAATGCACTGATCTGGTGTAATTGTACTTATATTCTCCCTAAGCGCAGACTGGAGTACTTTTTAATAAAACAACCTTGAGCTCAGAACTTCTTCAGAAAAATATCCTCAACAAAATGCAGGGGGAAATGAGAAAAACCCTTATTTGTCTACTAAATAGACGCCTTAAGCCAAGCTACCCAGCCCAATAAAGCACCCCTTTATACCCTTTCAACAGAAAAGAGGAAAGCAACTAGGTCATTACAAAGACTGACAACTTGTTTTTCACAATCCTCCTTACAATGTTTCTTCCAGGGACAAAGTTTCAGTGAGTCACTCACAGACTGGAACATGGAGAAAACTGAAAAGAAAGACAACAAAGGTGGAACCAGAGGAGAACAAAAAACAGTGGCAGTGAATGAGAATGAGAGCAAGACCAGAAGCAAGCAGTTCAAAAGTTTTAGAAGAAAATGAAAAAGAAAATAAATTGCTATTTTGGCAGGAAGATCAAAAAGAGCAAGAAGGAATTAGGAGCTCTCATTTGATCATTTATATATATCCAGTTTAAACCACTGAAACATGCAAAAAAGAAAAATATTCAATATATTGTAGATAGCAGCTAAATGGAGATACAGTATATTAAAAGACAAAGGCAAAAAAACCCACCCCCCCCAGTTTCTTCACTAAGAGAATATAAAAAATACTGAATGTACAAATGAGATATTCATACAGTTCTATATATTCTTTTATATAGGAAAAAATGGAAAAAGAAATTCAAAAGATGGCCTAATTTGCTATGAAATGCAATGGAGTAATAAACATATGAACTTGCATTGTAAAATCCATTATGACCCAGTTCATTTTAATAAGTTTCCCAATGCCTTAATAAACTTTTCTGATTTCTTGTAAGTAGAATGGGAAAAAATGTTAATTTATTCAGCAGTTTCAAGAAAACAAAATTATTTGCGACCAATTGGATAAACAATTTGCAACAAAAAAACAAATTAATTTTTTTCTGCATATTTCAAACAAAACATACTGACTGTTACAAAGTAATGCTGTCATTTTGAACTTAACCTATGTAAAAACAGCCAGTAAAAAACCCAAAACCTTAAAAATGTATCAGTCTTAAAATTAAGTAATGTTTATGTTAGCTAAATAAAATTGCTGTTCTAACATTCATACTTGAGAAGGATCGAGTTAATGTGGAAGAGGTTCAAAGAAGAGCAGCTGGGTTACATTGTAACATGTAACAGCCTTTAATATTCATTACTGTATGTTACTTGTTTATACATATCATATACCCTTCATCACAGTCATTATCAGCAATATCATCGAGATGGTTGCAATTTAATTCATTATGTGAGATGTTCTGCCAGTCCCAACAGTTCAACACTATGTACCTTTTTCATTTTTCTAGCATACCTACTTTCCTACTTTTGTACATTTTTAAAAAGAGGTTGGCACTTTAAGAAGCCTTTTTAGTCAAGTGCTTCATGACTTTGCCCTTTCACTTATTCGACCAAAATCACATTTCTCAAAGCTTTCTATGGAATTTACCACAAAAGCAGAATTAAAGAATGTGATATTCTATGAGAAAAACAAAACAAAATTAAACAAGATTGTCAGTGTTTGGCTTGTACCTGTACTATCCGTAAGGACTCAGATTTAAGAAGAAGTGAATCTGTTTTCTGTGAGAAGAGTCACTGTGGGTGAGCAGAAGGAATAATCCAACAGCCTGGCTCACTAGGGCTGGTCGAGAAGTTACAGAGTTCAGTTTGTAATCTTTCTCTGTCCCATCCTAGCTCTGCAGCTTAATTCCAACACACAGCACACCTTCTCTGGAGCTTAGTCTTGCTTAATAACTGTCCACAGTAACAGAGAGAGAAGCCACAAAGCTGCAGGAGCAGCAATAGCAATCCTCCCTGCTAAAGGAAAGCAGCTGTAGATACTGTTGAGGGAGTGTCTCATATACAATACCAGCCATGTAGTGGTTATGTTTCAGAGCAGAGTAATGGTGTTTAAGAGGTTTTGTTTTCTGCTCCTCATCCTCCTCATCCTTTATGAAAGGATAGATCAATAGAAATGCCTTCACTGTGAAAGAAGCATGAGTTGTGTTGCAGTCATCTACAGATCAGGATCATCTCCCAGGAGAGTCTTTAGTGAAAAGGCATAACACTAGGAAAGCGAACAAGGAAAATGGACATTAAAAGGGGTAAACCTTCAATAAATATGTGCAAATTCAATGTTGAATGATAGTTGCCTGCTTTTGCAGGGAGCCCAGGCACCATATAAGCACAAGTTACAATCAGGGCAGGAAGGCCACAAGGCCAAGTGGAGGTTGACACCAAGTTTTGATGCTCTACAATGTATTGTTCCATGGTTTCCTTGTGTAAGACTGCAGAGGGGACAGGCTTTCGGAAGGGCATAGCTTCTGGGCTTTTGAATAGATTTAGCATTCTCAAATGGATTTAGAGGTCTCAGAAGTCCTGCATTTTCAGGAGATAGAAAGAAATGCCAGCTAGTTGTTGAGCTTGGATGTCTGGACTACGCATGTAATCCACTCAACAAAACTCAGGCACAGATGATCAAGTAGTAGGTCTACGAAAAAGTTAGTCTGAAGTTTGATCAGTTGTTCAGGAAAAATAAAAAGAGGAAACATAAAAAAATAATGAAAATATTGTGATTTTTTAAAACTGACTTTTATGATGCATCACTGTTAGTATGCTTATATTCAAGGAGAATGATCGTTAATTATCACATAATGGAAAAAATGGATTAATACCTAAACACTCAGAAAACATTTTCTTACTCACTAAGCTCTGTATTTGTTTTTTCTGGAAGCTTTTCTCAGAAATATTAATTAAAATAAATTAACTACTTGCTTCAAATATGATTTCAGAGTTTTAATGGTTCTGACACCAAATACCCTTGTTTTATGGCACAATAGGTTCATTTTGGCTTATTTTTGTTATTACAAAACCCCTTCTGTTCTCTCCCCTGTACTCTATATAATGGCATCCATTATTACAAAAGAAATGACTCAGCTCCACTTACCCCTAGAGGAAAGTTTACACATTCATAAGATGTTTTTACAAAATGTTTGGTTAAAAAGTGAAAATGCTGCCATGTTTCATAAATGGGAATATAATACTTTTAAAAAGGCAGTTGTTGTGCTAACAGTTGCTCACTTGAGAATGTGACTTCATTTCCTGTAGAGCTGAGTTGCAAAATCTGAGAGAATGCATTGCTTTTTTGCCATAAGAAAATATTGTCACTTCAAGTCCTGGATTAGCAGAGGCCAGATTTCTCTATCAT